>NW_013666709.1:236655-247361 GCF_000517525.1 Limulus polyphemus | reverse complement strand
ACAAACGTGATGATATGCCCTCTGACCCCTACACGTCTCAATAGGGTTAATGTGAATACTTTCAAAGCGGATGTCCAGGTTTTGCTGACTTCTATGCTAAGTTAACTAAATGTGTCATCAGTTGGGTGCACTTAGAAGGCATCATTTATCTTTGTAATCGTGTAGTTTAATCCCATTATTTTAATATTCCAATTTATTCTGTGACCTCATCTGGCAAGATGGGCTATTACAGTGTGCTGTATGTTTATTATGCTATTTAATTATAACTATGTTGGTTTTTTGTTTCTACAGTGTATTGACATTCACAAGAATTATTGTAAATGGTGTTTGTCCTTCATTGGTTCTTTCTGTGGCATACTGTGTACTAACTGTAGTTGTATTGTGTTGTGAATACTTTTTTTGACTTGATGCTGTTTGCATGTCCTCTTTGCTTTCAGAGAGACCTTTGATGGGAATATGGCTGTATGTCATTAATGTTTCTCCTCCTTTTTCTTGGTGTTTATCTTTATCAAGTGTTTGTAGTATCCTTTGTCAAAGAGGGTTTTAGTGATTTGTTTTTATTCTTAGCATCCATGGTTGTACCTTTTTTCAATGGAAAATTACTAAAATTTGTAGAAACCATGTCATTTCTTAGACAGTCAAGATTGGGCAAGCCTTGCATATATAAAACATTTTGAAAATAATTCTCTTTGCACATACAAATTTCAACATTGAGTTTCTATAGCACTGGCTAGAAGGAATGAGTCAAAAAACCTTATGATAGCTAATTGTATTAGTTCAAAGTTAAGTTGTGTATTGATATATGGATTAATAAATAAAGTGCTAGTAATTAAAAACATGGAATATAACTTTTACTGAAGTTTCTTGTTTTGCCTTAAATACCTTAGACATTTCACACATATGGAAATAACATAGGACACAAAACTTTAAAGGTAAATTTAGCCACAGAAACAAACACAAATATTTACATGTGCAATTAACCCTTTAGGTGCATACTTTTTTTTTTAGTCATATTATGCTCAAAATCATCATCAGATAATTCATGTTCTAGAAGATGCTACAGAAGAGAGATGTTGAAAAGTTAAGCTCTTATAGATTTTTAAAAAATTTTTAAATTATCATTTGTAGTATTTTGGGTTAACTAAAAAGAGTAACAAGATTTAGTAAGATTGGTAAATAAAAGTATGATGGTCAAAGTTTCAACTAAGAGTTCAGTGTTGTAAATTGTACAACATTGAATTAGACTTAGTATGTGTACTGGTACTTTAGGCTTAGCTATGATTCAACTTGCTTGTAAATTGTAAACAAGTTAATATATTGTTTTATTAAATAATAGATTATTAGTAAACAATACAAGGCTTTCATACACAGAGTATCGGGTTTTTAAATTAAGTATTAAGATTTTTTTTAAAGATTTTCTCGTGGATTTTTATTTTTATGTTTTACAGAATGTTAACTATCCAATGTGCAAAGTAATATTGATTTTAAGATAAAAATACTTTTCTTTATCTGAAAATTGTCAAGTTTTATTTGCATAATCTCTCTATCCTTCTAGATAATCATCAAATGTTTTTTAAATAAAAATATATATTTAATCTGTTATTTTATCAATGTTAACTCTATGGTGTTGGTCAAATTGACTGACCTCGTAACCGTAAGAAAAATTAGAATATAAATATAAATTACCTTTTTTTTGTTTGTTTGTTTTGAATAAATCTATTTATATTTATTAATTTTTGTTTCATTGACCTTTGAACTATGTCTGACTAAAAATACCACAACACTATCATATCAAATAACGTAATGCACAAGCTGCTGGCACTTGTACCCCATGAAAAAATTAACTAATATATAATACTAGAATTTGAATTATAATCCACAGTTTTATACCAAGTTTATTGACATACATTCATATAATAGTAGTTCAATAAAATATTGAATATAAGTCTACAAATGTGATAAAATCCCCTCTGACCCTCTACTTGTCTCGATAGGGTTAATTTTGTCAGGGATATTGCTCTGAATTAACTGTGGGAATGAAGTTGTGAGTAAATCACTAGGGCTATATGCTAGGCTTAGATTAGTATGTAAGAATGAGCAATTTGGCTGGTTGGACTTGAGATCACTTGAGAAGGAAGCTTTTTGGAATGGATGGTTTATATTTGAATAGGATAGGGACTAGCTTGTTTGCTATGGCTATTAACTCTGCTGTAAGGGAACTTTTGAACTAGGACTGTATGGTGGTGAGGGCCAGGATATACTAAATACAAATAGAATAGAAGGCAGAGAAAAGTTTAGCATAGGAAATGAGTATAGAAGTTAGTTATAATATAGGCTTAATTGTTACTATTGTAATGCTAGAAGTATAAGAAATATAATAGATGACTTTAAAGCACTAGTAGTAATGGAGAATTTTGATATAATGGGAATAACTGAACATGGTTAAACATAGATGATTTTGATAACAGAAATTTCTTTGAAATACAGTGTAACAGGCTATTTAATGGGGATAGAGTACTAAAGAGAAGGGGAGGAATGGTTTTATGTGTGAGTTACATCCAGTTGAAGTTGAGGATATCAAAGATAATAACAAGGAGATTGTATCCATTTGGGTTTCTGTTAGTGGATATAAAGGGGATAGGCTTTTAGTGGGAATTTGTTACAGACCACCAGATGATACTAATGAAATTAATGAAAACTGGACAATAAGATTAAGATTTCAGTTGTTAATGAAGTCATAATTATGGGTGATTTTAATTTCAGGCATACAGATTGGGAAAAGCTAGAGAGAAATCACGAGGGAGAAAGGTTTTTGGAAACTGTTCAATATGGCTTCCTTCACCAATTAGTCAAGGAACCTACTAGAAACAATGCTACTTTAGATTTATTGTTAACTTCAAATAAAAGAGATGATTGAGAGGGTGGAAATTTGGGAACTTCTGTGTGCAAGTGATCATTGCTTAATTAGGATCAATGTTTTGCTTCATATGGAGATAAAAAAAAAACACCTGATATTTTGGTTACAAATTTCAAAAAAGCTAATTTTGGAGAGATATCACAAGAATTATCTTTTGTGAATTGGGCAGCTGAGCTATTTGTAGACTAATCGGGTGTGCAAAAGTTGAAGATAAACATTTCTTATAGAAAGAAAAAGGGTAACTGCAAGTAAAAAACCAGGTTGGCTCACAAAGGGTATAGGAGATAAAATTAAAGAAAACATCATAAATTTAAGAAATTTAAATTGACTGGTATGATGGGAGATTTAGAAGATCAAGAAAGTTGGTCAAACAGGAAATTAGGACACCAAAAAGGATGGTTGGGAAAGGATAAACAAAATGTTAGGATGGAGGAAAGACCCTTGAGAAATGATAAAGAAAGGCTTATAACTGATGATTAGATAGCTGGGTTATTAAATTTTGCTTCAGTTTTTATTAATAAATATATAAACAGTATTCCACATCTTGAACAGTTGATAGATGGAAACAAGATGACTGCATTAATTCTGAAGTTGTTAAGAAAAAATTGGGAAATTTAAAGAATGATAAGGCTTCTGGGCCAGGTGTTATTTCCCCAAGGGTTTTGAAGGAGATTAAGGATTGGATATGCGAGACACTGGCTACTATTTTTTTGTAATTCCTTGAATAGTGGGCAGGTACCAGAGGAATGGGAATTAGCTAATGTCACTCCTCTTGTCAAAGAAATTGTTCCAGTAATTATAGGCCCATTAGTCTTACATCAGTTGAGGGAAAAGTTTTGGAAAGTCTGATAAAAGATGCCTTGCAAAGTAATTTAACAAATTTTAGAAGTTTATTGGATAGTCAACATGGTTTCATTGAGGGAAAATCTTGCCTTACAATTCTTTTGACATTCTTTGAAAAGGTTACTGCTTATGTAGAAGATGTGGGGGATAAATTAGGAAATTGGAAAGAAGAGTGGCTGGATGGAAGAAAGCAGAAGGTTGTTACAAATGGAGTTCAGTCAAACTGGATTACTGTCAAGTTAGGTACCTCAAGGCTCAGTCTTAGGACCCTTTGCTCTTTTTTATTTATGGCAATGACATAGATGAAGGAATGGTCAATGAATTACTTAAATGTGCAGATGATATGAAGGTCTAGGCTGTTGATAACTGTGAAGAAGATGCTGCTGATTTACAAAAGGATTTAAATCATTTAATGAGTTGGGCAAATAAATGGCAAGTGGGTTTTAATTATAATAAATGAAAGATAATGTATGTGGGTTATTGTAATATGAATTATAAGTATAATTTTTATGGGAATAAACTTAACCGTATCTTGAAAGATGAGGATTTTGATGTAATAGTTGATCAGTCTCTTAGGCCATCCAAGCAGTGTGCTGTTGCTAGTGGTAGGTCGATAGGATATTAGGTTGTATCTATAGAAATATTGAATACAAGTGTAAAGAGGTTATAATTTCATTGTATGGGTCACTGTTTAGGCCGCATTTGGAGTATTGTGTTCAGTCTTGGGCTCTTTACCTTAGGAAGGACATTGTAAAGGAAATTTATAGTGTTACTGCATCATCATTTTTTTTTTCTTGCTTAATAGTGAGAATAGTAGGGCTAGGGGACACAAATATAAATTTTGGCAGAGTAGGAGTCATATTCAGCTAAGACAGTTTTATTTTTCTAACAGGGTGGTTGGCCTTTGGAATGGATTGCCTTCAGATGTTGTGGAAGCAGTAATTTTAAGTGAGTTTTAGAGAAAGCTTGAAAAGTGTGTGAATGATAAGGGCTGGCTTCAAGATTTATTTTATTTATCTATTTATTAATAGTTTTAGTTTATTTTAGAGGACAGGAGAGCCGAGATGGACCAGTAGGTCCCATGTTATCCCAAAATGTTGTTATTATTTGCTTGTACAAGTTCAATTGTCTCTTCAAGTGTGAAAAGACTAGAGTGATTTGATGCATTTTAGGTTCATCTTCTCATAAAAATTAAGCAGTTTTTAACTGTAAACATACCAGTGTTTTGAGTAGCAAAATATGCCATGTTGGATATTAATCCTCAACTAAGATTAGGCTTTTTCTGTTGATTTTGTGCATTTGAATTACATTTCTAGTAGAAAATTCAAACCGCATTATGTTGGTCACCAAACAACGACAGGCATGCCTAAAGAGTTAGAGCTATTCTAGGCCTTAAGCTCTGTAGGATCAAATTTTCAACAGAAAAAAAAACACTTTTACTGGGACTTGAGAAACATCACTAAAATTCAAGAGACTTTAAAGTATATCACCTTATAAGTCTATGAAAGATGCTTGAACGACTCATGAATTTGTATTACTTATTCATCCAAGTATTTATACAATTGTAAAAAATTATAAATTTGCCTTAGTGTTATAGGCCTGAGATTGTGACACACCTAAGAAGGCCTGAATACTTTTCTGCTTGTAATGTTTTTCTGTACAAGTACATTGTAATTATTTAAGTTAGTAACATTTTGGGTATGATAATATACATAAATTATCCAGATTTTCATGACATGGTCAAATTACAATGAGTAAGTAGTAGTAAAACTGTACATCATCAATACATACATATAACTTCAGCGAAAGTAGAGTATAATATGTCAACCATGCCATATACTCTTGCTCTTCAGGTCAGCTTGAATACAATAGGCATAGTGGTTGAAAGGGAATTTTATATTAGCAAATTGTTTGACAAGTATTACAGAGTAACCTAGATTTAATTTGGTGAAATGCAATTTTCATTAGTTTTATTGATGTCACAAATACATCAGAATTAAATTAAGGATTTTTAACACTATTTTCTTAATGCCGCATATTAATTATTTTCTTGAATTAAGTTGCTTTTTATTCAGAAAAACTGGCATACAACAATAAGGAGTTAGGGAAGGTATGTTCAACTAAGAAATTAATTGTTTAATTTTTAACACCAGTTGGCAATTTACCAGGCTTTCCATACAAGAAAAATTCTGGCTTCACAAAATTCAAAAAGATTTCTTGTGTTCCAAGATAATGTTTTCTTCTTAAACATAAAATGCTTGGACTATTCAGTTACACAAAGTAAAACAAAGAATTTAGCATTTTACAGTTTCTCCATTTTTGTGTCTGAATACGTTTTCTAATGAGTGAACCAATAATAATATAAAAAAAAATCTACAAATCACTTGTTTTTTGGAATTATTTTTCTGACTTACATTTATAATTATTACTTTGTAAGGTAAGCAATTTCTGTTTTTGTTTTGTATTTCCTAAAAACTGTTGATTCTGTTTAACTCTGTGGTTTGAAACAATTCATCCAGGATCTCTCACACAGTTAAGAATTTAAAATGTTTTCATGTTGCAGGGTCTTTTAGATAAGTACCTGATTCCTAAAGCTAGCAATGCAGAAAGTAAAGTTTTCTACCTAAAGATGAAAGGGGACTATTATAGGTATCTGGCTGAAGTTGCAACAGGGGATCAGAGAAACAGTAAGTTAGTACTTATGTATAAAGTAAATTTGCTTGAATCTTAGCATGAAAATTTACTAAACTTGGATTACTATTTTTACATGTTCAAATAATGGATTCTAGCAGAAAGGATTTGATATATCAAGTGTTGTTAAAATATAAAATGTTTAATGCAAAGCATTGCCATCGTACCTATCAGTACAGAGTTGACTTACTGGCCGAAAGAATTGGACATAAGTATGGTTTATTATTGTGTAATGCAAAACTATTAGTTACAGTATGTTTATAGACATTTGAGGCTTGTATTTTAATTTTTTGAACTAACTACAAAACATGGATTAATAATTATTTTGATCAATAAAGACACCAACATTCTGTCTTTGGTTAGGTGCCCTCAATGTTAGAATCTCCCTAGTTCTTAGGATTCTAAAATTCAGTGTCTTTAGGAAACTTTTTATTGTGGTTTGACATCAAGACATTGAACTTGCAGAGGTTGCATGTCGTAGGTATGCAATATTAGTGACTGGAGTGAGTCAACAATTTATAAATTAAATTTGTCTATGTGATGTTAACTTTTACCCTTAGGGGACAAGTTTGTCCAAATTGTGTGCTGTGTAACTTAACCATTTGTTAACCTTACATCTTTGGATAAATTGTCTTTTTTTAGATTACGCGTGTACAGAACTTGACATTAGCTCTTTTGTTTTTTGTAGATATCATATTTTGTATTTGGCTGGTCCCTTTATTTGAACCGTGCTGTTTTTTTAGATGCGAAATATTTTTGTCAGATAATTTTTTATTATATTTCCAGTTTTATTTGCCAGAGTATTTCATCTATCAATCTACATGAGTACATGATTCCAATATCAAGCCACTTGCTTGGTATGTACCTATAACTAATTAAAAGAAGGTTACAGGAAGTGAACCAGTATCATACAGTACACAATAATAACCTCGAAAAAGACATGATCATTACAAGTATAATTTTTTGAATTGGCATACAACTAAAGTTTTGATTTTAATATTGGAAATGTACTTTATTTATAAAAACAAGCTTTTGGGTAAGTGAAGAATGAATTATGAGAAAATGTGTTTGTAGCCTGAAATGTTTTGTTGTCTGCCACATTTATAGCTGTTACTATTATTAATATGTCTGTTATTACTTTTATATTTTTCTTAGTTTGGAGAAAGGTTTCTTTTTAAATTGAATTACCTAATATTGTGTAACACTTCTAAGAGGTAGTTTGTAAATTATAGTTAAGATATATAGTTAGGAAGACTTGTTGATTTCTACTTCTAAATTTTAAGGAGTGAGATTCGTAGTATGGTGATGGAGCACTGATTCATGGTAATATTAGAACATAATTAAAATACTCAAACCATCAACATATTTAAGTACACAATTTAAAAGCTAATCTGAAACTATCAGAGGTCTTTTAACAGACACCACATGCTTTGATGTTCATCACATCATCTGCAGGAGTGTAAAGTTAAAACAGTTAACCATTTGTACCAGAACAGTCATGTTTCCTGTAACTTGTGTACAGCAAAATGTAAAGAAGGTTACACCATATGTATACTTTCAGACCTATCAACCCTTCATTCTTATTCAAGATGCAATTATTTTTACTGTATATTTATTTAGATTCTCTAATACTTCTAGTTGTGACATTAGTTCAACCAAAATAACAGGTTTTTTCTCATTGAATAATATGACTTGCATGTTTGACCAATGCAGAATTTCCAATCATTTTTAACATTTGAATTAATTATTAAATAGTTATGTAGTAAACAGGTAAACTGGCTAGATTTGGAAACAAGTTTTAACTTGTTCCTGCCAATGTTCTCAAGTGGGAGAAGTATTTTGGCTACTAGCTATTTTTTTATGTTTTGATATTAGTTATTGATATCGTTTTAATTATTTAAGAGATATTTCATGGTCTAAGTGTTTATTAGAATTGTTTAATTTTTGTAAAAGTTATGATTGTATAAAAATATAAGAGCTGTAGTCACTGACTTGCTCACAAATCATTCTTATGATTCAAAGCAAATCACATTTAAAAAAGTTTATGTATTAGTAATAAAAAAGCATTTAGTGTACTTTCAAATGATGTGCATAATACTTACATAATAGTTAACTTTATAACACAAGTTAACTTGTATTGTAAACTTAAGTGTTCCCACATATGAATGCTGGGAACTTGCACAAAAGAATATTTCCATGACAAGAGTGAATGAAATGGCTTTATTTATTCTGTAGTTTATTTTGTCACTAAAATAATTATTTGTTACTTGTGAGCCTGTGGCCGAGTTAGTTAAAATATGTAATGAAATCCACCCAGTGCCTGACTTACGTTATGGCAGTGCAGAGGTCTCACATGATTGGTTGATTTGGACACTTACATTCAGATTTTACCAAGCAACAGCAGATAGGTAGTGATTGGTTAGTAGCTGTCATTAATGTGAGTGTGTAGTTGTAAACCTCTAGTATTTTTGTTTGAAATCTCATGCACATATTCTTTTTGTTAACTATTTGTACTTGTATTTTCAGTGTTCTCATGTGGGAACATATTTTGGTAGCTTTAATTCTATTGATTGTTTATATGATATATGGGTTAAAAGAAAATGTGTGAACAAATGTGGTTGCACAAAATGAGCTATGAATGGTAAGGTAAAGTATTATGGATAGGGGATAGCTACTTGTATAGGTTGAGAAACAAGTGCTTATTGTTTAATTGCCACATTGAAGATTGCTTTAGTCTAAATTTTGTTGGAGGGAAAACTGTTTTCAACTCTTTGTTAAAAGAGTGATAAAAAAGTAGGATATTTGCTGCTCGGAAAGAGAACAGACCTAGTAGAGATGTGATATCACAAAACTTCTGTTGCTGCACGGAAAGAGAATAGACCTAGTAGAGATGTGATATCACAAAACTTCTGTTGCTGCTCGGAAAGAGAATAGACCTAGTAGAGATGTGATATCACAAAACTTCTGTTGCTGCTCGGAAAGAGAACAGACCTAGTAGAGATGTGATATCACAAAGCTTCTGTTGCTGCTCGGAAAGAGAACACACCTAGTAGAGATGTGATATCACAAAACTTCTGTAAATGTTGTATATGCATGGTTAGTAACAGTAAAGGGGAAAACAAAAATATTAATATTTTTTGAAGTCGTGCAATTGGACATTTACACAAGTGGATTTAATAGGTTTGCTGAAAGTACATGTTTCTTATTGTGTGAGACTATGAACATGAACTCACAGAATTATTAAAGACTAGCCATACTTAACTAACATTGCCCGAGTATTACCTGAACAGAGGGCCAATGTTGCTATTTTTAAACAGAAAGGATCAAACGAAGGCCTCGTGTTCATGATGTTATTAGCGAATGGTGCTCTGCAGGGCAGATGCAGTCACTATCTCTGCAAAATTGCTGCTCTTGCTCATTCTTGGCTTAGCTATGAGTAGCTTGTCTTTTTAGTTGGCTGTCAAGGCGTGTTTTCCTTTCTTGTGGAATCTCTCACTGTTGCATTTGTTACATACGTTTTGCTGCTTGTGATTGGCAATCACAATTGTATTTTCTTTTTCTAAACATTTTACTCTGAGATACATAATCAGTGTCAGAAATGTTTATTATAATGCAACTTCCCTCCGAAAATAAAGTGAATAAAAACCAATTAATTTTTGCAGAATTTTGCAGGTCTATTCTATAATAAAAAAAAGTGTTGTTTGTCAATAGATGCAACAGCATTTGATGGATTTTTATTCTGACATCACAACAGCAGCACCATTTTTGAATGAATAGAGGGATCATTTATAAATAAAAAACAAAACTTTTAAGAGTATGAAAATAAGTACATGGAGGATAGTGAGATTTATAAGCATAGTTAAACATTACATTAAGAAAAGTACTGTTAATGTTAGGAGATAAAATATAAATGCCCTAATTTAATTCATAAAATGTGACTTGGTTTTTATTTTAAGTATACGTGCTATAAACAACTTTTTACAAATGTTTTTACCAGTGAGAGAGAAGATATATTAGATCTAATCAGTTTATTTAACCCTTTCGGCCTGGCTACACTTTACTGCACATGACACAAAGTTTTAGTGTCTTACATTCAAAATTTTATTAAACTACTTTTTGTTTATGTTATACCAATTAGAATAGCATAAAATCTCAGCTAATAATCCATATTTTAATAGTATACACGTTTTAAGTTCTTAATTGTACAAGGAAATATATTAAAAAAATCCTGATATTCCACTAGTGCAACACACGT
>NW_013666709.1:230916-236461 GCF_000517525.1 Limulus polyphemus | reverse complement strand
AAATACACTATAAAACCGTTATTGCTGAAACAGACCATAATTTTTATAAACTTCAATTTTGTTTGGTTACAGAGCTATTCAATAGAAAATCAGACCCCTCCTGTCACACTCACTTATCACATTCTCTCTTTCACAATTTGTTGATAGTTCTCTTGTAAGTTTCATTGTATATTACCTATAACCAATAGAAAGTCAAGGTTTTAATCTATGAAATGACATATTGTATAACGTTGTATTCTGAACAGAATATTGTTAATTTCGCTCACAGTACAAGATTCATTCCTGTGTGAAAGTTAACGACTAGCTTGGAAGAATTTGTGACGGCTCTTGTCACATAGTTTAAAGCCAGGAAAATTTTGTTAGGTAAGTGAATTTGTCTACTTTTTGCATGTTATTAGTCAATATTCTTTGGTGTATTATTTAATTAAGTAAAAATTGTTTACTGCTTTACTATAATCACTAAAAAAAATCAGGCTTAACTGTCCTCGCAATCGAGGGCAATAAAAAAAGAAGATTGTGTTAAGTACTTTATTTCTTGTTTTTCATATTTATTCTTTATTTATTAATATAAAAGTAACTAAAATTAAAAGTATGGATCTTTTTAAGTTATTTAAGACTAGATTAGGTAAAATAAGTAATAATAATATAATTGAAATGGTTTACGAGGCACGTACGCAAGCAGCTCGTGGGTAATGTAATTCGATAGCGTAGCGTGAGCTGCACATTTTTTTAGATGATGAAAAGTATTTTTAATTTTGACATGAAAATCACTTTGCACTCAGACTAATTGAAAAAAAAGAATCGATATTTTCACGGACAAATTTAAGTAAAAATACTTCATTAAAAAATTTATTTTTTGTGTGCAAAAGGCTTCTAATGTTTACTATAAGTGTACAATATTTTGTAAAGATACACTTAAAATATTAAAAGTTATTAGTATGCAAACTATAATGAGGTTATGGTTATGTTGAAAGAGTTAATAGTATAAAACTTAGTCTTTGTTGAGCAAAAATTTAAAAGGAGATAAATAAGAAAGTGATTGGAGTTTTAATAGTTTTTAACATCAATGCACACTAGGGAAATGTATTGTTTGTGAAAGCTTGCTAAAGTGGACCATATTGTGTTTTGTTGTTGTTTTTTAAAAAAGGTTTTAAGGTAAATATGAGTCTTCTAAAGGTAATTTAAGAAATTGGAAGTTTGCTGATAAACATTGTGACTTATTTTAAAACAAAGCTTTTCTTTATCTAATGAATGTCATAAATTATTTGTAACTTATTAGGATTACTGAAGAAACTTTGTAGATGTAGTAAATAGAACAATAATTCTCCAGCAAAAACATAATAAACTATTTCAAAAGAAGAAAAAAAAAGCATGTAGCTCTAGTTAACATTCATAATGGAAAGTTTATTTGTATCTCAAGACTGTTGAATCCTTGTTAGATGAAAAGTTAAAACTGTGGCAAAGTAAAGTTTGGTATAGTAATCATGTCTTAACTTTTTCCTGAAGTTAAAAACATTAAACATTACCACAGTGACAGAAATTTGACTTCAAATGAACTTAAGTTGATTTGGGAAATGATGCCGTCCTTGTTCGTTTGAGACGATATTGGATTAGACTACGTAATATTTTATTTTTTAATTATTAACATTTTTCTCTTATTCTCAAGCTAATTTCACTATATAGTGAATCTTTGTTAGTCTGGATGTCAAAAGACGGGATTATTCATAATCTGGAAGATTTTTTCATGTTGAAAACTTCACAATGGGGAAATTTAATCACTAATCACTAAATTGTGTTCTGAATCCGAACAATTATTTCTAATATCCATTTCCTGTTGATACATGATTCAGTAATTTGTACACAATTTCACAGTAGTCAAGTAGGGGTCAATGAGAACAGGAAACAGGGTGATAATTACTGACTTTAACACCTGTACTTGCAATGGGTGCCCATTTACAACAATTATAATGTAATTATAAACTGTAATGGATATTGCGAGATCATCAGAGTGATTTATAATACAGTCAAGTAACTATGATCCAAAACAAAAATGCATAGAAAAATTAGCATCATTAAAATGTTATGTTTGTTTATACAAGTAAGCAACACATTTACTCTGCATTTTATATTATATAAATAAGTCATTGGTTTCAACAAAATGATTTGTGTGACGATTGACATGTGTCACTTTGGTCATGCAATTTATGTAATTAATTATTATTATTGCTTAGTCTATTAGCATACAGTTTTTTGTTGTTTTATTACTAATTGCATATGTAGATTGATAATGCATACTATTAATAGTGTTATTGTATTCAAATTTACTGATTAGGCTATATGGGTGTGTCAATAATCCAGGATTAATCATTACAAGTGTGTTCGGATTAACACATTTCACCATAATATGAATGTTCCTATTGTCCTTTGTGCTCTAACTTGTTTTTCATTATATATGAATACTTTGAATTTCTTAGCAAATTAGTGTGCTTTTTATTGTATTTCTTGTACTTAGTAATAGGTTTATGTAAACTGTAAAACATTGATAATCCTGTGAAATGCATTTAGCATACACCGGAGTTAGCAAAATGTTTTCTGGAAATATCACTGTTTATTAGCATTAAGAGGTGAAGTTTAGTCATATAAGTTCATTTTTTCAAAAACAATAGAAAAGAATAACATTTAAGACTATAAGATAGAAAACACATTACATATTTCAGGTTATATTGTTACATGCAAAATTTTATAAGAGTACAGTTTGAAGTTTCCATTTGCTATTGTGCAGAAACATTCACTAATTTTGAGAGTTAGGTATAACTTGGTTAGTTTAATTCTAGATAAATAAGTAATGCAAAGTCAAATAAGATGTTAACTGAAAAATTCTTTGAAGAGTAATTTAAAAAAAGTTATTTTTATAAATGTTCGCAAGCATTTGGTTTGGAAAAGGTGATTATATATATTTATTTGTAGAAATAGAAAATAGGTTATTTCTAGTTACATTGATACTATAAATTTGTTTTCTCGTTCAAGATATCTTAAAAGTTGAGGAAATGTTGGTTCTTTAATTAGCTGTTTTGTTTTGGAAATATCTTTTGTTACTACAGTAAACATCAGGTTAATTAATAAGACATGTTTGGCCTCTGAAGAAATTACATATTTTATTAATTTTACAGAATAAACTGATGACACTTATTTTTGACTTGCAGGTGTTATTGATGAGTCTCAGAAAGCTTACCAAGAAGCATTTGATGTCAGTAAGACAAAAATGCAGCCAACACATCCTATTCGGTT
The DNA here is from genome assembly GCF_000517525.1 of Limulus polyphemus. Taxonomy (NCBI): domain Eukaryota; kingdom Metazoa; phylum Arthropoda; class Merostomata; order Xiphosura; family Limulidae; genus Limulus; species Limulus polyphemus. The sequence continues at coordinate 233,173 of NW_013666709.1, read as the reverse complement.
GGGCCTTGCTTTGAACTTCTCAGTATTTTATTATGAAATACTGAATTCGCCTGACAAGGCTTGCCAGTTGGCAAAACAGGTAAACATTCTAAAAATATTTCCCTTCTTTCTTGATCTTTAGGTGTGATTGAGGAATCTCAGAAAGCTTACCAGGAGGCTTTTGATATTACAAAGAGTAAAATGCAGCCAACACATCCTATTCGTCTGGGTCTGGCATTGAACTTTTCAGTGTTTTATTATGAAATTCTGAATGCTCCTGATCGAGCCTGTCATTTGGCTAAACAGGTAAACAGGTGATTGGAATCTCTGTGGTTTGATACTAAGTGTTTGGCACCTCTGTGGTTTGATACTAATCAGTATATTCACCTTGTTGACTGCATGTTATTGTGAAATGTAATATCCCTAGATCTGACATATCCATTTGTAATAGCTTATTGTCTCCCAAATACCACCATTTTCACTTGGCACATTGAGCACATTGCCAAGTAGTGTAGGGATAGTAAAGTTTGCAATGGAATAGTAATTTTTAACTGGTAATACAGCATTTTAAGTGAAAATAATTATCTAGATATTCATAGTTGTTGAAAAAATATGAATTGAAATGTTTTATTTAATTATATCATGGGTACATACCTGTTGTCCAAGTTTCAAGAGTATTATTTTATCTCTCTCTGATCTGATAACACTTGTCATTACAAAAGCTTTTGACACAGAATCTTTCCTTTTCTTGTAGTCTTTTAACAAACAAGTGTTAATAAAAATGTTTTTAATTTTATAAAGACAAAAAAGTATGGATTGATATATATGTAATCTAGCTAGATATAGTGATACAGAAAGTTTTAATGCTACAAAAAATCTTGAAACATGAAAGTCAAAACTACAAAACTGAATTACTTGAAATTTATCCCTACTTTGGGAAATCACTGTAATTATGTTATTGTGAGCCTCCACAACATCTGAAGTCAACCCATTCCAGAGGCCAACCACCATGTTAGAAAAATAAAACTGTCTAAGCTGAAGATGGCTCCTACCCTGCCAAAATTTATATTTGTGTCCCCTGGTCCTACTATTCTCACTGTTATTATGAAAAAAGATGATACATCAACACTATCAATTCCATTTACAGTCTTAAACATCTCAAAATTAAAATTATGATAAGCCACATACATTATCATGCATTTATTATAATTATAACCATTAATAGTTAAATCCAGCACAAACTCCAATTTCAGTAGCACAAGCTGATTAGAATGGTGACATATTTCTCTTGGATGAGATGCCAATCTGTAGTAGATTAACCACATCTTTATATTTATTTTAAAATTTACTTAAAGCTGTTTCCAAACAAAAGAAAGAAAAAAAGATCATTAAGTCCTCATCAGTGATCTTCAGAAGGTAATGTCCATTCTTCTGTGTTATGAAAATGATTTGCAAAGCATTTTCTTCAACATACTAAGCAAACACATTAAGTTAATTTTTTACTTATCTATAGCAAAAAAGTAATACAAATCTATTATGTATTTAGAATATGAAAGCATGGACTCGAGAGATTTGTGACATACTAACTGAAAGTTTAGATGTACAATTCTTATATTGAAGGAAGAATGAGAACTTTGTGGCACGTAGGCTGTGAAAACAAAATAATTCCAACTTTCATATGATATATTTATGTTCTTATTAGCTTCAGAAACTTAGAAGTTGTAAAACAAAAATGTAGGGACTTGAATTCTAAAGTTTTAATACTCATGGTGGGCAAAGCAGAGATAGCCCATTTTTGTAGCTTTTTTAACAACAGTTTTTTAACACCACCAGCTTTAAAAGATTCATTGTTTTCAAACTATTTGAACTAGAAATTTAGAACAAACATGTATAAAAAGCACAGATTTGCAGCTTGTTTTTACATTAACAAGTTTTACCCAAACAGGTGTGAAGTTTGAGGATTTCTTCTTTCCAAGTAAGTATTGTAATCACGGTAGGGCACACAGAATCATTATTAGGGTTAACTTCTATGAAGTTTTGTTTTCTCTAATTATTAAATTATCCAAAAAAAAGTTTTAGTAAAATATACAGCAAAAAAAATTTGAAGTCTGAACATTTCATTATAATATTATTTTCTTGATAATTTGAGGGAAGGGATCAAACAGAATTTGTAAAACTTAATGTCATTTGCTTGTGTAAAATCAAACAGGTCATGGGTGAAAGGCCATGTCATCCTCTTTGTTGACTCGCATTCACAATTTTATTTTACTACTATTTC
>NW_013666709.1:215677-230052 GCF_000517525.1 Limulus polyphemus | reverse complement strand
ATGGCTGAAAGGTCAATATAATATAAATAATAAATATATATATATAGATGTATTATGTTATGAGATTTAAACTGTTTAGTCTAGACATTTATGTTTTGTATTATAATTTGTAGTCATTCTGGAACAAAAAAGGCATAATATATATTTATTTTCAATTTTTTTAACTTGGTTACAAGATCAGTCAAATTGACCAAACCCGTATAGAGATTCGTTACTGAAAATAACAGATAAAATATAAAGTTTTTCTTAAGAAATGTTTGATAACTATCTGGACTTTATAAAGATTTTGCATGTGAAATTTGAAAATTTTGTGATGCACAACAGTATTTTTAATCTTAAAATGAAAATTACTTTGCATGTTGCCTATCCAACATGGATAGGCAACATGCAAAAAGAAAAAAAAACATGAGAAAAACATTGCTTTACAAACATTAAGACTTAATGAAAAATTTTTATATTTTCCACATGAAAGCATTGTAATGTTTACTGATAATCTGCCAAATTTTGTTAACATACACTTAATAATTTAAAAGTTATAGTATGAAACTATAGCAAGCACAAAATGGTTACGAAGTCAGTCCCAGGGACCGAGCCTATGCTGAAAGTTAACATCATGTAACTGCAAGGTAAGTCATTTCCATATTATAACTTTTAATATGGTGTGTATCTTCATGAAATTTGGCAGATTTTCAGTAAATATTACAAGTCTTTCATTAACGAAAAACAAATTTTTTTATTAAGTATTTTTAAAGATTTTTCCTAAACAGATGGAATTGGATTCTTGACTCCTCTGAGTGCAAAATTATTTTTACTTTAAGATTAATAATACTTTTCTTCATCTAAAAATTTTCAAATTTCATTTGTGTAACCTCTGAAAACTTCCTAAATAAGTATCAAACATTTTGTTGTTATTTCTACATTTTGGTTATTTTTATAAAATAAATATAAAATATGCATGAAATAACCCTTGACCTTCTTTCTTTCTTTTTTTTCTTCTCCTCCTGTCAGTTGCTGACGAAATATAAGCCTACTTGTAATGATGGTACTAGTACGTTAAATAATTTTTAGTTACTTAAATAATACAACTAAAAACACAGAGTAATAACATGCACAAAGCAAACAATGTTCCTATAACTTTTAATTTTACTGGCTTTCTAACTAAGACAAGAAGAGCTTAAAATAATTCCCTTAGCTACACAATCTGAACACTGAGATAAACCTACAACCTCAAGATGAAATTGACAGTACTCTGTACTGAAAACAATGTAGCATTATACGTTTTTCAATAATTAAAAATTTTGCTTTTCTATTAGTGATAAATGAAATAAAGCATCAGAGAGAATTATTGGCAATATATGAAAGAGAGGATGACAGGTGGACATGGCAAGTGGGTTTGATTTTCTAGTTTACAACTGTAAACAGATAAGATTGAAGGCTATAAAAATTATACTTTACATTAGTAATAGCTGAATTTTAATGAGTAATTGACATTAAATTATATACTTCAGAGAGGGGTGTTAAATATACTTTGAGAAGGGGGATGACCTAGAGATGTCACAATTCTCATGGTAGGGGAGATTGGGGATTTATTTAAATACTAACATAAAATACCCACACTCTGCTGTGGGATTCAAAGATCCCCCCCATGATTCATGGAGGCCTCAGTGTACAGGCATGCATCTTCATTACTTCTACAGCTATCCCAGTGTGCCAATTTTTTAATTGATTTGTCTGTTGCCATTTCCCAAACTTAATTCAACTCTTTTTAGAAGCAAATAGTTTTAATTTAGCTTCTCAGATTATTTTTTGTTTTCCTGTGTTTTTATTTGAATATTTTTTTCATTCTTTGAATTCTCCAATATTCTCTGATTCATATTTTTCTTCCTGTTGTTTGTTGCCGTTTCCCAAATGTAGTTCAACTTTTTAAATTCTAAGATTTGTATTTTTCTTTTTGTGTTTATGTTGAAATAGAGTATTTGCCAGAAAACCTTAACATATTGTTCATTCAGTAAGTGTAAATTAGAAAAAAAAAAGATACATTTCTATATACCTTCAGAAAACAAAATCATGGGGTTTCAGGACTATAGAAAAATCAAAAAATTAATACCCAGGTACATACCCTCAAAGCCTGGCATGACCAGGTAGTTAGGGTGCTCAACTCGGAATCTGAGGGTCGTGGGTTCAAATTCCTGTCCCACCAAACATGCTCGTCCTTTCAGCCGTGGGGTATTATAATGTGACTGTCAATCCCACTATTTGTTGATAAAAGAGTAGCCCAAAAGTTGGTGGTGGGTGGTGATGACTAGCTGCCTTCCCTCTAGTCTTATACTGCTAATTTAGGGATGGCTAGCGTAGATAGCCCTCGTGTAGCTTTGCATGAAATTCAAAAACAAAAATACACACCCTCAGAATCCCATTAGTATGCATGCAAAGTTTCAGGTCTATACGTTCTTTCCTTTTGAAGCTGTGGCAATCTCACACAGACACAGGATCTTTTATTATTATTGTTATAGATTTCCTTATAAAATTAAGAAACTAAAACATAATTAATATTAAAATTGGATTTATTAACTACTATTTGATGCCAAGTTTATTCATATACATTGGTAATAAAATATTTTAATTAAATTCGGAATTTAATTCAGTAAAAGTTTGTGACATGCACACTCTTACTTACCCATAGCAAGATTTAATGGTCCTTGAATTTCCAAAAATATCTAAAAATTAAGTTCTTGCCACCTTAATAATGACCTATGAACCTAAAAACAAAACACATGCAACATGTATACTGATGTAGACATCACAAAATGTATACCAAAAACTATTTTATCTTCGGTAATCACAGCAAATTTGAAGACATGCAATAGTGGCCAAAAACAGACACGTTTAGTTTGTTATCACACATTTTTATGAAAGCTCTGTCACATTGATGTAAAGTTTCCTAACATGGTTTATGATTCATTACACCAGACTTGTGTTCAGGCTTCTTCATTACTTTTTTTGGGTGTGATGTAAAGTCCTTTACTCATAACTAAAGCCTAAAATACTTTAGAGAATATCAAAACAAAAGATAAGTTATATCTATACATCATTCATTGATTCTTCTTCTTCACTAAAGTTACATATTTTAGTGAAGAAAAGAAAAAATTCCCATTAATTATATTTTTCTTCATCTTTTCCAGCACCCACTGTTGATGTTGATACTATTTTAAGTAAAGCTTTTTCTTTTTACACTGAGTGTGAATTATTTAACAGTTATCAAAATTATGAAAATGCTTCTACATATCATATAAATAATTGTTTCAAATCTAATGTTTATATTACTAATATGGTCCTGTAATAATTATATAACACTGAAATATGAACACTTAATTATACATTTACATTGTACAGTTCATCTTAAGTGTTGTTATTATTATGCCTAAAGCTTTAGACAGAAAAACAAAGAATAAATTTAATGTGTAAGCATTTTGACAAGTGTATTAATTCTCTCTCTGTAGAAACAGCAACAAATTCAGTTTTCCAGATGAGGTTTTTTTGAAGAAAGATGGGGGGGAGCACATTACTGATATTATGAATCAAATTAGAAAACTGCTTCTTGTGAAAACACTCAACATCAACAGAACATTTTTTTTTTCACACCAGATGGTATTGAAACTAATTGATTAATGGGTATGATTGAACAGGAGTTAGACTGGCTTAACATTGTGATATCTTTTGAGTCAATGTGTTTTTAAAGGCTTGTATTTTGGTGTTATGTTCTTCATCAGTAGTAAAGCTTGTTCACTTCTTAAACATTTGGAAGTATTGTAGATACTGATTTTGTCTTATAAGGTATCTTTATCATTTGTTCTCTATTAGGTAACTTGGACAGAAAGGTTATAAAAAAGTTGTGTAATTATGGAATAGTTTTAGTTTATAGCTTTTCTCCTCAGAATATGTAGTAATAAGTATGAAACAAGTGGTTGTCTGTATTGTTTATATAATAAGGTTCTAATAGATAGCATTAGATGTTTATAATGTAGCCTATAATTTGGGGTTTGTAAAATATTAAGAATGGTACTGTATAATGGCTAAAATATATATTGTTTCTCAGGCATTTGATGATGCTATTGCTGAATTAGACACACTGAATGAAGATTCCTACAAAGACAGCACGTTAATTATGCAGCTTTTGAGGGATAACCTGACAGTAAGTAACAGTACATGATCACCTAATATTACTATGTTCTTTTAAGAATTTATTTTAGTCATTACCATGTTAATTCTTGGCAGTTTTTTGTTAATTATATTAAATACTCTTTTTTTTGTAACTTTGTTTTATATGTACTCTAAAGGTTATAAGTTTTTGATAACATTTAATGAAAATGTAAATTTGAAATAAAACTGTAGATAAACAGTAAAGTTTCGTTTTGAAACCTGTTACGATATTTATTATGGCTTCTTTGTTTCAGGAACATGAATAACAACATTTAGGTTTCACCTCTTATTTACTGCAGTGTCTTTGAGAATAATATTTTTGTATACATCTTAAGCCAGGGTGATATTTAAGATGTTGAATAAATTAAAATGGAAATATTTATGGATTTGCAAGCTATTGAAGACTACTAATATTTGATTATATTGATTTATAGAATATTTATTATTCACATTGCAAAGTTTGAGAGACTTTGTTCAAGCTTGCACGCACATTACTAACATTTAAACCAAAATGTAGTCTTCAAGCAAGCTCAAACAGATGAGTGACTCATTGAATCATTCAGATGAATCACATTGTTTCTTCAGAATTTCACTCGTATAACATTGTTGTGTTTATATTATCCTTGATGGTGATTTAATGATTGTATTTGTTACTGTAACACTAGAATATTAATTGTGTTTTTCTATATTTAGTTATGGACGTCAGATACCCAAGGTGATGGAGAGGAAACCACAGAAACTCAAGATAATTAATCCCATTTGGACTGAGCATTCCCTTATCTGCCATATCTTAAGCCTAAAAGACAAAGCCTTTTATTGTTATAACTTGCACACCACCATTTCTGAATTAAAATTTCAGATTTAATAGTGTTGGAACTTGTCAAATCTTCAGAATAAATAATTTCCCTGTGGTTATATTTGTTATTTTTAATACTAAGTGGTTCAACTAAGCATGTGTTCTTAGTCTTACTAAAAGCACTTTTGTGTGCTTGTTGTATATTGTATTCTTTCAACAGCTTGTCTTTACTTGTGAACTTCCAAGAGGACATTAAATCACAGGGAAGTAACAGATCAGTTATTTGTAGTCTTGTTATGCTAATCAATTCATTTTAGATTATTGGTAAGCCAAAACAGTTTTCAGTCTAATGCCTTTTTCTTTTGTGTTGTAAGTTTGTGTAAAGATTAGGTAAGTTATTAAAATGCACTGAAAAAATGGATCTGTTAAAAGATTCACCAGAATTTGAAAAATGTAGTTTTGTTTAGGCCTAAATTGTTAGTAGTATTTTTTGTAAGATGGTGTGTTTTAAAGTTGTTGTATAGTCTTGTTAGTTTTGTTTCGAACTCTGCTAACTACTGTGCACAATCAGCATTAAAGCATCTCTGGCATTTAGGCAATACTAAAAAGTGACTCTTTCCTACAGACAGGTGACTCGTCTTTCTCATTCAGCTTTGTAGTACGTGGGTCTTCTGCTCTTCCAATACGATTGTCTGTAATCCTGCTCATTACATGATGTATGGACAAACGTGTCACCTGTCTTTTGTGCATGCATCTTTTATATTCTCTTCAGTAACAATTGAGTTGTATAGAAATAAAACTGTGTAGGAATCTAGTTTTTGTTTTCTAATTATCAGTAGTACAAAAAGAACAACACTAATAGTAAACAGCTTGAGCTTTAAACTTTTCCAGAAGGAAATCTGTAACTAAACTATTTAAATATATTACAGGAGTTTTAAGAATTAAACAATGTTGGTATGGTAGGAAGCTCATGCATAGATTTAAACAGTTTAGTCTTAGTTTAATAAAAACTTGGAGTATAGATGCTTACATCTTCAATGTAGTATGTATTGTCCTCCTTTGAAGAACCTATAAAGTTGCAATTTTCCCATCAACATTAATATTTTGAAATGATTCTTGGGTTCATAAGTGGCCATTATCTGTAATTAGTGTTATAAGCTATTGAATTATTAAAAGCATTTCTTTGATCAGAAAGCAGAGTTACAAAAATTGGGTTTTTTATTTTAGATATATTTCTAAAACATTGTTTACTATTAATATACTTAAATACAACCACTGTGATGTAGGAATTTTTCAATATTGTACTATCTCTAATTAAACTGATTTTTGGACTTAATGACAAAAGTGTCTAAAATAAAAGTATAAAAATTGAATTAAAAAAGGGCATTTTTATTAGAATATTTACATGCATATACATTAAGTAACAATAAACAATTTAATATAGAAATTCAAGTAATTAATGCAAAGCATAAATGTAGTAAGAAAAACCATTTTTTTTATTCTTTATCTCATACCACAAATAGTTTTAGTGCCTAGCTTTTTACTGAACTTTGCTAATAAATCTTTTAATATATAAAAGTAACTGAAATTTTTTCCAGTTTGCCCCTGAAGAAGAAAGGTCCACCTTTCAAAAGTGCTCAGGTTATTTTGTTTTTATTCATTTCTATCAAGATTTCTTGAACCTACATGTTTTTCTAACATCATGAAATTTTGACTGATAGTTTCAGAATACTTTTCAGATCCTTATCTTTTCTTATGATTTGAAAGAAAATGTTTTATAGGATTTTAGTACATTTTCTTGAATAATGGTAAAGGCATCCATTGTCATTTTTAATAAAATTGAAGTAGTTGAAAATTTGTGATCTGGTGTTTGGTTTATTATTATTTAACGACATTTTAGGGTAGTACTTTTACATTTTTTTGTTTCTCTAAAAATGTTTTTAGAGAAATTGTTTTATGGTATTGTTTACTGTTGTTCATAGTTTTTCTGTTTGAAGATGCTGGTCATGGAGAGAATTGTATTTTGTCTGTGTATAGAAATAACAGTAAATTTTATGATTATGCCATGAGAGAGAGATTAAACTGAATAATGTTTTGAGATTCTAGTCTTATTTAGAAAATTGATTCAATTGCTTGTGTGTCATTGTTTAGCGTAATGATGAATTTCATAACACTTAAGTAGCCATTCTAATTTTATGTTTTTATTTCCTGATTTATAATTCTAATATTTAGAGTAGTATTGACTTGTGTTACATTAGATAAATTACCAACTTCATATTTATTTAAATACAGGAAGAAAAAAGAGGAGCTTGAACTTCCAAATCATTCTCTTATTTATGGGAAGGCTGTTTAAATAATAATTGCTTTCTGCTGAAAAGCCTAGCATGGGAGGAGTTTTGCATTTAACATTTGTACAATCCCCATTCACTGTTAAAATAAATAGAATTTTTTCTTTTTAAGATAAAAAAATTATGAACATTTAAAAATTAGTTTTTGAAACTCCAGCAAAATTGACTTGATTTGCATCCAATTCTAAGCATCAGAAAACCGATATAAAAACCAGTTGTTGTCTTATAAATTGTAAAGTCTGTTTGGGAATTAAAGAGAAAAAAGAGTATTGAAGATTTGTTGTTAAACAACACTGTTGGAGTATATTTGTAGTTACCACCTTAATCTTACTTGGTGTGATAACCAGGTGTTCTGTGCTATTAAACTAAGCATGGATGGATTGGCATGACAATTTTATACTGAATGGTAGAATTCTACTTTTTTTTTTGACCATCTCTTAGGGTCACTCATAATTTTGAACAAAATAAAAAATATAAATCACTTGTATTAATGTAAAAGTCATTAACCTTTTCAATCAATAAGCAGAATGCATATGGGGCAGATGGACAAGCTTAATTTTCCATAAATATTCTATAATTCTTTGTAACACTGAAGAAAAAACATTAATCAAATGCTTGGTGTGAAGGTAATCTTTTTTTAATCAATTAAACTTAAAGGAGCAAGCACATACACAAAGACAGGCAGAACATTAGAACTGCAAAAATCCAGTGAAGGGTTACTTTAAAATGTCATGTTATTTAGGCAGTTTTGTTCAAGAATTTGATAACCTTTCCAAAGACAAGATCATTCATTATATTTGATTTTGTGTAACAAAACCACAGATGTGGAGAAAGATGGAATCATTGTTTTAATGTCACAGGATGGATATCAAAGTTTTGTTTACTTGTGTGCCTAGTTGGTTAAATGTACTATTGGTTAACTAGACGTTCCTGTATTTTTTTTTCATATGCCCAATGTTAGGTATCCCTTTCCATTATATAATGCTCTTCCCTGAACCATGGAAGGGTTATCGCATATAGATTGGTATTATATAGTGAGTCTGTCATAGACAGATATTGTTTTCCAGAATTCTGACTCAGTTTTCTTCTTCTAGGTATTTTATACCCATTCACACACAATTTTTTTTAGATCATTTGACATGCACCAGTTGATATGTCACAAACCTGTTATTTTTTGGTTTTCCATTATTTCTTCTTTTTTTTTAATTCAGAACTTCAGGATCAGAATATCTTTTAGTAAGGGGGTTTATTGTTAACTGTTTGATTGTCACTTTTCAAAGTTTTTTTTTTAATTCTGTCCATTCTGGTGCTTAAATAGTCTTTTATGCCATCTTTTCATTGTTAGTGACCTTACGTTTACCAGTCTGTAATTTTCTTGTAGACTTTCGTATTTACTTCCCTATTTTCACACTGAACTGAACTGCAGGGTGTTAACTGTGCAGGTGGTCTAGAAAATCTGCAGTATGATATATTTGTGAAAATATGATAGTTTTCTACATGTCTAAGCTGTATTGCATTCATGAGAGTGCTTTCATTGAAATGCTGTATGTAGAGGTTACTAGAAAAATAAAAGTGAACCTATAGTTGATAGTTTTATGTGTTGAGAAACGTGCTGTGTTAATTACAGAACGTGGTGAGCTCTGTTATGGTGGGAATTATTATTTCTGTGATTTGGGGGGTGATAGCTAATAATGTGATTGGTTAGTATGTTAATGGATAAGACTCGTTACATATTGCACAGTTACTTTGCTCTCAATATGTTTGTGTTCAGGTTTGGCCGCAGATTGTTTGAAGGGTGCGAAACACAATCAGCGTGCTAATGCTATGGGGGAGGGTCTTGGGGCATTTCCCCCAGAAAATTTATAAAAAAATGGGTGCTATGAGATTAAATCTGGAAGCAATTTTGCATTAAGTAATGGCTTAAACAATTGCATGGCTGTTCACATAAAATCTACAAACACCTAAAACGTTAAATACATAGCACCTGCGCTGTAACTACAAAATTATACTTTTTAACATCACAGAAATAGAGCCCCCCCCCGCGTGGTGGTTTACCTTTTAACTGTAGACAGTACATAATTAACACTAAGTCGTATCTGTGAAGATGTTTTCCTTGGAGACGCTAAAGGTCTAGCATTAATTTTTACCTTTGAAGGCCTGGTAGTTAGGGCGCTCGACTCGCAATCTGAAGGTCACAGGTTCAAATCCCCGTCACCGAACATGCCCGCCCTTTCAGCCGTATGAGGCGTTATAATGTAACCATCAATTCCACTATTCGTTAATAAAGAGTTGCCGATGGGTGGTGTTTACTAGCTGCATTCCATCCAGTCCGTTCCTACTTAATTAAGGAGGCTAGTGCAGGTAACCCTCGTGCAGCTTTGCGCGAAATTCAAATCCATTTTACCCGTGAAGCCGTTTTTCTTGTGTACACTACAAATCTAGTATTACTACCCATAAAACTTTTTCTTGTACGGAGGTGCTACAAATCTAGAATACGTTCTTACCTGTGAAGCCGTATTTCTTGTAGACACTACAAATATAGCATTAATTCTTACCAATGGAAGGTTTCTTTGTTTTTCCCTGCAAGTGTAGATACTGTGTTCATTAATTATGTTCTGGCACGAATTCTTTACCTGTGAAGCTGTTTTCGGAGTATTTTATAGTTTTTGCAAGATTTGTAGTACATACTGGAGGGATTTAGACGTATTGGCAGTAAGGTTAGAAGAAAAATATCACTCCAGATAATCTTTTTATTTCAGTCAACGTTTCGCCATTGCGGCTTCATTAGCATTGATAATGCTGTAATGGCGAAACGTTGGCTGTGATAAGTTTTTATACTATTATCTGGAAAGTAAAGGTTTTTGTTTTTCATCTTGTCAGAATATTTTCTTAGTAAGTGTAGATGTTGCATATCTGGCTAATGAACGACAAGGGACATTTACGTGTGGTGTGATGCACTGTTACTTGTTAAGCAGTTTCTCTTCTAAATTTTAGTTGATGTCCTAGAAAAATAGGTTTATTTTTTAAACTAGAAATGGTCTTAGTTTAACCATCTTCAATTAGTGTTACGTGTTTTTCGTCATGTTTTTACCCTTTACATCTGTAGCGTTGCATTTGTCTGTTGATTGAATGATTGTGGTGTAGTTTTAATATAGGTCCTTGAGGGCTGTCTTTTCTGTTTTCGTTCATTTCAATTATTTTATTTTATGGCTTCGTTCAAAACATTGTCGTCACTCTGTGTAACAGCTGTAAGTTTACGGATTTACACTGTTTTGTTTTAGAGCAAAACTAAATTGGGCTATCTGCTATGTCCACTGCGAGGGAATAGAACCCTAGATTTTAGCATTTGCATGAAACCAGTTTTTTTTTTTTTTACTTCACCGGTGTTTGTGCAAAATTAATAAACAATTTCAATATACTCAGTGCATGAAAACAAAATAATCTCTTATTATATCATTATTATGTAAATACATTTCTTAAGGAATGTGTGTATAGTACATCCAAATACGCCTGCTTCTTTGGGAGACTGATTTATTTTTTAACTATTACCTGTGACGTGTTATCTTAAACAGCACTTTTAATTTTTGTATAGATTTTATTGACTCGGCTTTATGAACAGAGTGTCATTTCTTTGTGCCATATAATAGAAATTAAAATACATGTAGCTATAGTTTCCTGTCTTGGAGTATATTCTAGCTATGTTTTATAACATATGGTCATTAATTCATCATAGGATATAGAAAAACCTGTCTATTCATAACTTAAAGAATGCAACCAAACAACACTGTGCTCAAAATGGATACGGGGTAGTTATAGTTCTCCATATTCTAACTGTGATAAGATACAAGTACTGTAATAATGACATTGTACCCGACTTAAATTTTATGTAAAAGAAATATCAGTCGTCCGTTATGTTAATTGGTGTGCACATTTCTACGGTATATAAAGTGAAGTAAATACTATGATCTTGATTAAAAGGTTGACCAAAAGTAGTGTTTAAAAAGATCCAGATTAATGTGAAGCATGCAAGGATCTCAACAAAGGCATTTAAGTGATGTGGAGATGAATAAGTTGGTAAAATACAAGTCACTGTAGAGTGGCCACAAGTTTTACAGTGGTTAGGAGGGTATGGACTCGCCTTCAGATCACATATACAGTTGGATAGAGTACATCATTGTCGACACCCGATTTTTGACAATGTGGGCTACACGTAACTAGCATATCTGTTTCTCGGTTGAATCAGCAGTTCAGAGCTAAAACTGGACGATAAGAAACATGCCAGGTGTTTAGTGGTTTGAATTCTTACACCGTTAGTCACATAACAGACCATACTGAGGGTTTCAAAGGCGTGTGGAGTGGCCAGATAACGTGGGTGAACGTCTAGCTCACAGACGAATCATACCTCACATTGCAAGATGTTTACGTATTGAGAGAGTGACTGGTTCCAGATCCAACTTTGACTTCAGGGGGAAAAGAAATACACGTCCCAGTGACGACATACTGACCTGTACAGGGATCATTAATGATGACCACGCTGAAAAGTTTCTACTACAAAATTGCATTATGAGGAATGCAGTCCAACAGCTATTAGTATTGGTGTATGTAGGTTTGGTTCACTTGGTCACGTATATATTTTTAATAGGTAGTAAAGCGTATCCCTAGTATGTTCAGTTGTTAGCAGATTTATAGAAGAAGAATACTCAATAAAGGAACAGCTCACTCACCAGACTTGAATACGATTGAACTTGTGTGAAATGCTTTGGGAAGATGCATGACTGCACGTGATATACTGCCAAGCAATGTTGATAAACTGGTTACGGTTCTGATGGAGTAATGGGCCTTGTCGCCCCATTAGCTCAGCCTTTCATTTTAAATTTACCATATTGGTTATATACTTGCATCAAGTGCCTGTAATTATCATATATTTTATGAACAAACACACAGGTCATCTACTAGGCTTTAACAGAGTATATTAAAGATAATAATAAAAAATAGTGCAAACTCCTTTACCAATACGTAGGTAATTTCTCATAAAGAACTGACATTACTGTGTACTTGCATGTTGGTCTGAAACTGTGGGTTTTAATATTTAGTGATAATGGTATATTGGGTTTTATTTAACGATATATTTATGGGTGGGAGAGACCATAAAGTACTACAGACAAGAGGGTGCTGTCTAAAATAATGTTGAGAAACACTGCCCTGTGGTATCACTTGCATTCTATTGTGGGGAAAATTACTGTGACAGCAGCTCAGGTGATACCTTGAGGTTGTAACATTCCAATACTATATTATCCATTTTGAGAAAATCGCCGTGTTATTTTTAGTCGACTGACCACATCCAGTTGATTTTCTTTAGGTTTAAATTCAGTGTCCTAGGTTTAGTATTCAACTGTTTTGCAAAATATTAGTAAGGGTGTACGTAGCTTTCACTACAGTATGTGAAACTTCTGTAGTACAAAATGAGCATAGGTTGACATGGACTTCATTAGTACACAGGTATATAGCAAACTATTTCGCTGGTTGTTAGACATTTGTTAAGAATAACTATGAGGAGTCATTGACATTAATAACAATAATTCTGGTTTGTCATAGCTAGAATAGACAAAACTGGTTATCCTTTCATTGTGTTTGGCAGTGTATAATTCTTAAATAGAAATCATTGACGTCAGTAACAGTAATGCGAGATGGGGTTGGACCAACTTTTATATTAACCTTTTTTTTTTTTTGCCTTTGATAAGTTCTTTAGTGTTTCAAGGTGAAGGGATACTAACTGATCAAGCTTGGAGATACTTAAGCACAGCATGCAGTGAGCTACAAGGGTGTTAGAGTAGGTCTTATATTTACTTCTCCTCTGCTGGTAATAACTATGCATCATTTATTTATTTTCGTAATACCTTAGTTAAATTGGTGAGAACAATTAACAAGATTAAAACTTGTATTGTTAACATGAGGCTTATGCAGATTCGTTCTTAATCAGTTTCCGTTTGAATTGCGAATCTAAAAAGAAACATTTTCTTCTAATTGTTGTTTACTCTTACAAGATGAGCTTGTAATAAGAAGAAGCTGGGGTTATTGGAAATAGGAAATTGAATATAACAACCACCCCGTTTGATCAATTGTGAAATTATTTGATTTTTGGAAAATCGCGAACATAGGATTTTGTATGTGTTTAAAATCTTAATGCTTCTATTTGAATAACTTATCATTAAAACTAAGAAAATTATAACGGTAAGCACTATTTGAACACTGATATCACCAGTATGAGTGTGTCCTATTTATTTGCTAAAACAGGATGTTGTAACTAAAGCCTGTAGCTCGGAATAGAATGATTTAAAACGTTATTAGTGAATACTTTAGAAGTTATAAATTAAAAACATATGCAACTATTGTAATGGGCTATTTTTCAAGAAAAAATGTTTGATATATAACCAAACTACGTTTATAACAGAGATTGTGTTAACTACATAAAGCTGTCTTGGAAACTGTTTTTGAATGATTGTTTTGTAATCTGGAATCTTTTTATATAACATTGATAATTTCCGTTTATTAATGAATGGCCTAAATCCTGATCTTCGTTTTAAATGTGAAAGGAATGCTAAAGACGTTTCATTTCTGAATATTTTGCTTGTAATATCTGAAAATAAATCTTAAAAACACGGATGCTTATTACAAACTCGCCATCCCTCACGGATATTTATATTTTTACAGTAACTATCCTAAACACATCCTTGAAGTTGATCATTCGTTGTGTTACGACAGCGGAAGTCAAGCGCGCTGGAGTTTCCAGAAGGATCATGAAGATCCGAGTGCATTCGAGACGTCCTTTTCTTTAATACATAAGCCTGGCGAGTAAAACCAGCGCGATGGAGAGATAGATAATTGAATCGAGCAAACAGTAGGCACCGTAAGTAAAGTGTGTGAATCACTGTGATTTATAGCGTGTGTTATAAAGTTTGTTAAGTTTAAAGTGACTGTGGAAATTCTGTCTATTACAAAAGTTGTATCAAGAAAGAATAAACTATACACCT
>NW_013666709.1:206520-214876 GCF_000517525.1 Limulus polyphemus | reverse complement strand
CACAAGAACGTCGAATCTGAATCACTTGAAAAAACACGGGGGTGCTTAACTTTTTTCCAGGTGTATAGTTTTAATTAAGAAATGACTTGTATCGCTGAAGTTCCTCGGAAAGAATTTATAACGGAAATTAACAAACGAGCAGAGATGTAACACTTGTTATGTAGCTGAAACAGTGGTGTAGGAAGGAATTGCAAAGTGGGGGAGCTGGCTAGACATGCAGATTTTATAATGATTGAAAGTATAAGGAACCGCTAAAAGCAGCTTCCGTGCTGTCAAAAGTAGTTCAGTATATGGGGTCATGTCTCCCCACGCTTCCGATGCCTCAGAACTGAAACTTTATATGCTTTCGTGTTTAATCCTGTGCTTCAAGAGAAAATATTTGAAAAGTTAAGATATTATAGTAATTATATTATTTGAAAAAGAAATGCAATTCTCTTGAAAATGTAATTGGCTGATTTCAAAATTGCTGCAGAAAAGTTAGAAAAGAGCTCGCAAAGATAAATAATAGAGAAAAGACCCGTCCTATTGTTACTACCCCTTGTTTAAATGCGAAAAACTTTAACTTATATTGAACAACGATTTGAAGAAATTATTGACCCAATTTTGAAACTAAGAAATTCTCTGATTGTAAACTAATTTTATCTCAAAAACAGCCTAAACATTTATATAGACTATTCACTAAAAAAAAACTTGCCTCAAGAACCCATGAATAAATGTTTCTGTTTGAATAATACGATTGCTATTTGTGTCAAAAAGCTTACATTAAAATAGGAAAATGTGTTTGCATACTACTGGTGAAATATCCGTTTATGTTAATACCCGATGTAATTCTAAACACGTTACATGTGCAGTTAAATGGGTGATATGTCATGAAATTTATGTTGGAGAAATTGGAAATTTAAGATTACACATGAACTTGCAAGACTCTTGTGAATGCAATCCATTAGTCGGACAAGTAAACATTTTCTTGATTGTATTAAACAAAATTTTGGTAGTTTAACAGGAACTTTTCTAAATGTTTACCCGTTTTAGACAAGAAAAACGATGTTTTTTTATGAAGGATGTTTCATTTAGAAGTTTTAAAGCCTCTCTGAATAATAACTAGAATATTAAATAATATAGAATCTAACGGAATCTGTGCGTTTCAAAGATGACCGAAATTTGAAGTAACTCAAAACTTTCGCACAGACATAACAGAACGAAACAAGTTTTCAAATATTGTTTGCTTACTGCTTCTACTCTTACTTAAAACTGCATTTTCGTCTACAAATTATTTATCTGTCAACTTAAGTTTTATGTTAATAGATTTTAATTTTATCCTCCCCGAGACATACCTGAGGAGTGACATATTTCGTTCACACGCTTTGAAAAAAATTTGAAGTCATATCAGA
This sequence comes from Limulus polyphemus, assembly GCF_000517525.1. Taxonomy (NCBI): domain Eukaryota; kingdom Metazoa; phylum Arthropoda; class Merostomata; order Xiphosura; family Limulidae; genus Limulus; species Limulus polyphemus. The sequence goes on along the minus strand of NW_013666709.1, from coordinate 213,485 downwards.
TGAGAACTTTTTTTTTTCCATTAAAGGCTAAGATAAGTTTAAAATTCTAGAAACAAGAGAAAAAATACTTTGGAGGTTATTAGCACTTTTAGAAACTAAAAGGAAAATATAATAAGATTGATATCGATAGATGATAAAAGATTGTATAAATGTATTACCTGTTCGGAATTATTAAATATATATATATATATATACTGATGTTTTAAACAAATGGTAATTTCATTTAATTTAGTAATAGTTCAAGCAGTGGTGTGTTTCATTATTATCATAATTAGCTTTTACCTCTTGTAATTACAACTTACACAATACCAACTTTTCATTCCCGATAGTTTATCAAATCGATAGTAGGTAGCAGCATCGTCTAAGGCGATCTTGATTTTTTTTTATATGGTGTTAGTAACACTATAAATATTTTAAATTATACATGCATAAAATATTATCCTTTTCTATAAGTAAAAGAATAGAAATGATTTACTAAAACCAAACATAAACTGACTATCGTATAATGCTTGGAATAGTTTAAAAAGACTATCTGTGAAATGGAGTTAAAGCGACAATACAAATAAATTCATGTTATGATTTTAAAAATAAACAAACACCTACAGTGTAACTAAACAGGAATTTTACAATATTTGAGAAATAAAAAGCTGGTATAATTATTTCTACCAATTTTCTAAGCATGAACTAAACTGAAGGCACTTACCATCTCTTTTCAATTATGTAATGGCAAGTCTAAAACATATACACCTATTTGGCCATGACCTAAACCTTGAGCATTTTAAAATTAACCTCCTTGAAGGTCCGGGTTTTTTAGCCCGTTACCTCAAAGACGGTTACACTATAGTTGGTGTTGGTTGCTGTCGAATACATTGCCTTCCCTATAGTTCAAAATTATAGTTTCTAAACGTGTGATAAGACAGCGAACATTCTACGAGCAACGTCTTTGTAGAATGACTATTACGAATTTTACATTTAAAATGCATATAATTTTTTAAATAGAGCTTGTATTGGTATATGAATTTACGCTTTCGTAAGTTTGCATAGAAACATATTTTAGGAAATAGTGTTGATATAAAATCTGAAAGATTATTTGAATAAGCTACAGTAAAAGGTTAAAGCAAAGTGCAAAACCAGTGCATGACAGGCATTATAAAAATAACTGACAAACGTGTGGCATACAAACTTTAATTGCTTTATTAATACACTAATTTTACATGTATGCAATCTTAATAAATGTGGCTTGTATAAGGGCAAGCACCATTATACAACACACAAACCTCATCACAGCTTGTGCTATCAGTTGAAGCGTTACCACTACCACAATATGGTATATATAAATAACGAAAAGTAACGTCCTTCCAAGGTAGTATAATAAGTGAAGCCGTATCGGCTACACGACTTAACGCAACAGCCTGGTCAAAATTTTAACGGAAAACATACAGGGTGAAGATGGATAGATGTCAGTATCCATGGGAATGGATGAGTGTGGATCTAGTCATGCTAACAGAGTCACATGGACCAGACGCACAGTCATCCATCCACAATAGAACACAACAGGTAATCTTGACGGCTTCCTCCTGACTGTATCTCCGCAACATCGCCGCCATTACTGGTACTCAAAGTGAACTCCACGCACTGTGAAGGTAAAGACAGGATGAAGTTTGGTGATAACCATAGGGCCTCATTGTTGATACGAGTCACAGAGAAGCATGACACGCTGCCACCGATATAACCTACCAGAGTTTTGAAGATACTTGAAGCTGGGTTTACTGTCTTGATAAAAATAAAATACTTATCAGTACAGATACGATACGCGAGAGCTCCGAAATCACACTTGTACCACTGCCAATATGGCGCTGCACGAGCACACGCGGGACAGGACGACCCTGAATGGCAACCGACACTACAAGCTTATTACGTGCAAACTGGGGACTAGAGAACCAATCCTAAATCAGAGTCGCTACAGCGTAAAACTATGGCATGTTTCCCTAAGGCAATGACTGGGCCCTCCCCTGCACGTAAACAGGATTGTGGAGACTTGTGAAGGTCGTTTTCGACCGGCGACCTTTCAAACTATACCACAGGACAAGCTAACGTGCTCGTCGCCTGACATAACAAGTCGTAACTGCTCATTATCTTTAATTATTAGAATTATCTACCACGCATGCGCAATGTTGCAAAACTTCACGATTTTTCCCGCGCATTTCTCAAATTGAACAAGAAAAAATAAAATACAGGTACTATTTTGTTAATGCAGAAATAACGATTAGAAATTTACAAGACTCTTTAGAAGAAAACTTACAAGCTTCATTAGAATTACTTCTCGTGATATATACAGTGTAAACTACCAAACAACTTAATAGTGATAGGAATGTCCTCGTTCTCCCAGTAAGATAATTTTCTCAGAACATCGCTCATATAGACAATCTGACTAATTGGGACATGCTTTGTCCATCACAAGGGCCTGGAGCGAGACTAGCCAACTTGTGTAAAACCGGTTCTAAGTACAAGTCATGAAAAGATTCACGTATCACCTTCTCACTAAACTCAGAGCAGCGTCCCGTGGTGTACAGGCACGACTGATACTTGTTAAATAAACACTTGGCAATGTTTCTTTGTAAAGCAGGGATATAAGTTTTCTAAAGCCAAGTTTATATAGAATGTGTTTACAAAATACAGAACATCCAGAACACATTTAACAATAAGAAGATTAATCTTGTATCTAATATTCATGACCAAAATTAAGACAGAAGTATACATAAATTTGAAACGCTGATAATGTTCAATTGGGATATTAACCAACCTACAGGGGATGATGACTATAAAACACAGGGAATGTAATTGTGAAGATGATCAAGAATGTTCACAATAAACAAATGTTGTTTATTACCCTGAAGATGCCAACATTTTGCCTCATTTATTTGCATTTAAGAAAATAGATCAGCAATCTGATGTGCATTTACTGTTTTCCTGGGCTTTGAACACACATTTAACGAACCTAAAATCAGTAAACTTAGACATGATTAAGACAATGCAACTATTATATAGTCAACAAGTTAGTATAGTTTAGGATTCATACTCCCATCTATACATTGTTTCATACCGAAACTGTGACAAGGTGCTCTGGAAGAATTAGTACGTATGTTAACTTTACTTGCAGTACGTCCACATTAAGAGAATGTTTGGCTATATATTACAGGTCAAATCGGTGATTCTCAAGAGGTATCAGGGCGAGTCGCAGAACAAGATACAGTAAGACATAAACATATTTTAATTTCGATGACGATGAACCCACTTTGAGACTAATAATGCTTGGAGACGGCTTGGATGGGTAATGAAGAAAACTTTAATACAAGTTTAACATAACGCAAATGTACAACGTTTCGACAAGGTTTTGTACCTGATGATGTCGAAACATTGTACATTTGCTGTTATGTTAAACTTGTATTAAAGTTTTTCTTTATGACCCATTCAAGCCGTCTTCAAGCATTATAAACATATTTTATTGTAAAACATATTTACAAATTAATGATCTTCAAATGATTTTCAATAGAAAATATAACCCAACATATGAGAGCACGCACTACGTACTAGACTTTATGGAACATATTAGAACACTACAACTCACCTTCCCCAATTCAAGCACGGGTCCCAAAAATTGCCTGCACACTCAGGTGAGTCGTAAGTAGGGAGAATTTGGGCTAGAACTGTTTTAATTTCATGAGCCTGGCTAAACTGATGGAAAGAAATGTCATCCGGTGAAGGTTTAACTCAAATTATGGTTTATTCTGGGTTAATACAGACTTTTCCACAGTATACAAAAAAGTGGTAGCAATAACTCAAACTTTATTTTTAATATGGGTTTGTTCAATACAACACATGCTACAATACTACTAACTGAAACTATTGTTTTATTCTGTTTAATACAGAATTTTCCTTATAACACAAATTGATAATAAGTTAACCTTTTCTAACTATTTAATATTTATGGTTTCAGTGCCACACTCAATGCAGTGTTATTGTTTTGTTTGTTTTCTGTCAGACGTGTGTTTCTTTTCATTTTTAGCACAATACATGCTACGATACAATAACTCAGACTTTGTGCTATTCTGTTCAACACGGGATTTTTCTTCATTTTTAACAAAAGACAAACACCGATACAGTAAGTCAAACATTAAGTTATTCTGTTGAACACAGTTTTCTTTACAATAGAAAAAAATGATCACATTAGGTTAATCTTTTTGTTTAATAAGGGTATCTTCAGTTCAACATTTACAATAGTAGTAACTCACGATTTTATTTATATTGTTGTACCCATAAGTGGCTCAGCAGCAAGTCTGAAGATTTATAGCGTTAATAACCAGGTTTCCATAACGGTGGTGGGCACAGCACAGGTAGACCGTTGTGTAACTTTGCGATTAATAAGTTTGTTTCTTTTTAATTTCGTGCAAAGCTACACGAGGGCTATCTGCGCTAGCCGTCCCTAATTTAGCAGTGAAAGGCTAGAGGGAAGATAGCTAGTTATCACTACCCACCGCCAACTCTTGGGCTACTCTTTTACCAACGAACAGTGGGATTGACCGTAACATTATAACGTCCCCACGGCTGAAAGGGCGATCATGTTTGATGTGACGCAGATTCGAACCCGCGACCCGCAGTTTGCGAGTCGAGCGCCCTAACCACTTAGCCGAAGTTTAAAGAAAGTCACTGTTGATGGTACAAAAGACCCACAGGGTAGTGGCGGTAATAAAGACAATCTAGACAAGGAAAATAACGCAAACAAGTTAAATAATATATATATAGCTGTACAAAGCAAACAAATTATAAAAACGGATAAACAAAACAGTAGGTTTTAATAGCAAGTGTTGGACAATAATGGGAAGTCATTGATTAGAAAACTGTATTAATAACAACTTAATTATTAATTCAGTTGATTTACCTGGTTTCAGTAATTGGCTTAGCTGTTATTGATACTGTTTTTAAAAATACTTTTTTGATTTTTTTTTCTGCTTGTGTAATTGTCTTTGTCTTTTTTCCCAGTTGATTTTTTCGTTGTCTTTATTACCTAGTTTCCTCTCCAAAATCATGAATCCCTCCAAGATAAAATCGCACCGCGTTAGAGTAATGCACTGTTTTGAAGTATTAAGTATGTTATTACACTCCTCTTTTTTACTTAAGTTATAAAAGTATATATATATACGTTTACACTCACTTACTATTATTCACTTAAGATAGTGCAGACATTGTTTTACAGAATCCATTTTAAAGGAGTTAAAGTTGAGTCACATTACGAAGGTCCATAATTTAACTGAATTCCTTGCTCCACCCTCATTCCTATTTATCAGGTTCGGCCTAAAAAACCCCCTGGGTAAAGGTTTCACAATAGAGGCAGATATACCGCGGTGACTCCGGTTTTTTCGTCGTCGAAAACATAAAACTACTTGGTCAGAATTCTTTATCAGACGTTTCACTTAAAATTTAACGTAGACCCCGGTTACCATAGGAAATGTTGGGTGAGTAACTTTCAAGGGTATTAACTCTTTGTGCTATAGTAACGTGGGGAAGGAGCATTGTTAAGTAACTCGTACTGTGATGTGACACTCCAAACTTTCTACCTTTCGTAGCTGTTATTTTCCACTTTACGTGACTGCCTAAGGGCCAGACCAGAATGATGTTTCGTTCTGGTCAGTGGAGCTTATAATTGTATCATGCAGGGAAAGACCGACAGAACATAGGAAGAAAAAAAAAAAACAAGCCATAAAGCGCTCTGTTATTCTGTGAAGTTTTATGGATTTTTATTGCTATCGATGGTTTCAATCTGTGTAAGGTACGTTAAGTTTGTTCAAAGAAAAGGGTAAAGTCATATAAAAATAATAATAGTTTTTCGTTGAGGAGTTAAAGAGGGATCGCATTACTACAAGGCAGGTAGTACCATACCATAACAACTTGCTCGTAAAATATGATCAGTGTACATCTCCCTCGTAAATAAAACTGATTGGTAAATACTTTGTTTTAAAGAATATGAGTATCTCTCTTTGAAAATATAATAATCAAAACAACTATTCAAGAATGTAGGGGTTCTTTTTTTTTCGGGGGGGGGGTGATCAGTAATCGATCATTAATGCATTTTGAAGGTAATAGGCCTCCATTGTAAAATTAAGTACTTCTGTATAAAAGTTCGAACATTAACTCCTTTTCAAATTTCCATAATTCCAATACGAAACTGAGTCGCGAAAAATACATATCATAGTTTGATAAGTAACACAAGCTCTTCAAGGTTACGTGCCTCTGTTTTCAATGTGATCAGTAACACGCCCATTTTATTATTCGGGGGGAAGTATTTTGCTTGTAGAAGGGTGGTCACAAAGTACAGAACGGTGAAACTTAAAAATGAAAGTGCGGATGAGTTGAAATTCTGAGGGAATGACTGCAATGATATGCGGTACACAATGACACACACACACAAATTCCCCACCAGGTGGCGTAACACTGCTTCCTAGTCGGTAGTGGTGTCGTTAAAGCTTCTTTGTCCCACAAACTCGTTTCTTACCCAGCTTCCTGCATGAAATGCAAACAATGTTCACAGGTTCTGCTTAATGAGTGACCTTTAGCTCCACTTGGTGGCAGTTTTATGTGTCGTTGTGTTTTGAATGCCATGACAGTCATACTCTGTGAATCGCAAACCAGTTTGCACCATCATGAACTTTGGACCTGATATAACCATCCTCTATGTTAGTTAGTAGTTATACTAATTATGGCTCACATTTTGTTCTAAGCCACTTTAATACATACACATATTTGCTCAGATATGCTATACCCAAAACACTATAGTTTGTGCCTTATGATCCTTTTAGTAGTTTTACTATATCACACCCCTTTCTATTTCTGATTTTGTTTGTTTGTTTTGAATTTCACGCATAGCTACACGAGGGCTATTTACGCTAGCCGTCCCTAATTTAGCAGTG
>NW_013666709.1:203173-205640 GCF_000517525.1 Limulus polyphemus | reverse complement strand
TGTGCATAATTAAAAACCAACATATTGTGTGCCATTCTCTTCAACTTTTCATTATCATTGGTGTCATTTTGCATTTTTACAGGTGCAGTTATTGCCGGATAGTTGTTTTACCCAGCAACGTAATTCATCAATTTCAACAGTCTTCCCGGATTTACCTATATTTTTAGATATTCCTCTTTAAAAAACAAACAAAAAACAGACAAATCTGAGGCGCTTTGAAATTTAATTGAAGTTCATAGCTTCTCCGTAAGACTTAACTAAAATATATGTATGGTTTGAAATACTTTTGTATTAGAGCTTTGACTTGGTTTTATTTTTAAAAATCTACATGACAGTTTATAAATAAATATAAGAAGCGACTTGATAAAAGGAAGTGGAGATTATAAACTTTTAAGAGCACTTGATAAATCAACAAATATACTTCTCGACTTGTCCATTGACAAATGGTGGTGTCATTTATAAATCAAGTACACAGTATATAAATTGTACGTTGAATTTAGCTTAAATTGCAAAATTACACTTGGCGCCTTATACAATAAAACCGACAAGAAAGAAGAGTGTGTGTAATACACACACACGCGCGCGCACAAGAATAAGTGAGATTAATATGAGATTCAAGTTACAAAATCTTGTAAACAATTAGAACTAGAAAATCTGTCCCTTTGGCTTAAAGCAGGTTAACTTGTCATGTAAACAAGAGCATGTTCATATTTAGTTTAGATTTACTACAAATATCAGATCAAATTCTAAACAGATGTCTTGTTACTGAAAAACATCTTTCATATATGATATGTCCCTCTGTGGATCAGCGGTAAGTCTGCGGACTTATAATGCTAAAATTCGGGATTTGATTCCTCGTGGTGAGCAGAGCACAGATAGCCTATTGTGTAGCTTTTTGCTAAAACAACAACAACAAAAGTGACACTGTCTCGTAGGGAACTGGTATTATATAAAACTGTGTTTAGGTTCGAACAATTCTAATTACTGTAGAATTATTTTATTTCTTCGCAAAAATTACACGTTTTGATGAAAAAAAGTAAAAGAATTCACAAATAAATTCTAATTGTTATCTTTTAATTGACCAAGAGTTAAAATATGAATTTCTGTCTAAGGTAGAGAGCCAATCAATCACCAGTAGGTCCGATTTTTTCGAAAACTCCAGGAAAGATCTTCAGAAAAGCACGTGGAAACACACGTGTATCACGTGATCGCGCGTTCCAGTCCACCCCTTGTTTGACCCCGACTCTAGGTAGACTGCACCCACTTTGATGTGGGGAGTGATCTTCAAGGATATTATCAAACTAAACGCAAGTTGGTATATAATGCTGGTTCTATCTTTCAGTTTCCTCATCTATCTATCTTTAAGTTTGTTTCTCAAGGTATTCTTTTATTTTATTACACACAAACATCTAAACTGTAGTAAAGCTTAAGATTTCCAATCCTTGCTAGTTTTGCTTTCTCTGCCCTGTTGAAATGAAAACCATACAGAACAAACCAAAATCTGAGTTACTACCGTTACTCTGTGTGCCGTCTGAGCAAGTGCTACCAGTGCCTCTATTCTATTGAAGAGATTCATATTAACAGAATGCCTTCAGACTTATCGCCGAGTCACTGGGGGGAGGGGGCTAAGTTATTTGAGAAAATTAAATTTAGGAGAGACAATTTAGTCAACGATAAATTTGTCGACATGTAGAACCTCTCTGGTTCACATGCTGGAATCCTATATGGATTGTCTAAGATTCACAAAGAATGTGTTCCTGTTAGATCGATTGTATCAAACGTAAGAACCTTCTCTTACCGATTATTTTAACTCGTATTTTTCAAAGATCATACTATACAAGAATTTATTATTGATGACATTTTTGACTTGACCAATTTAATGAAGTATGCCAAGTATGGAAATAATGTTTTTATAGCCATATCTGATGTTACTCACTAAATATTAACGTTCGTATTGAAGAAACCATTGCCTTAATTTACGATATTTGCAACTACAAGTTTTTTCATGAACAGACAGATGGTCTTCAAATGGGGAATTCCCTCACTTCATCCCTATCGAACGTCTTTATGTCGTATAATGAAACACGATGATTTCACGACTTTTTACCTTCTTTTAAGCAATTATAATACTACAGGTATGTTGATTAACGTTTTCTTATTGTACTGTCGCACGAACAGGCACAGAAATTCATTAACTACTTGAACAACTAACAGAAAACATCATTTTTACTTACGAAATTGACAATGTTATCAAAATTCAATCCTTTTCTTCATACTTTAATAAAGCAAATGAATTTTGATTTTAAATTGAAAGTTACCACAAAACGAAAACAAAAAACTGCACTGGTTTATATTATAATGTTTGAAGCTTTATTCTTAATCCATCCAAGTCATTTCGTTGATAAAAATCATAACCAAAAATCATTACGTCTTTAGTCTCACAGAACCAACAAGCTTTAAATCTTTA
>NW_013666709.1:195881-202953 GCF_000517525.1 Limulus polyphemus | reverse complement strand
CTTTAAATCTTTAGTCTCACATAACCAACAGTGGCACAGCGATATGTCTGCGGACTTACGACGCTAAAAACCGGATTTCGATACCCATAGTGGGCAGAGCACAGATAGCCCATTGTGTAGCTTTGTGCATAATTACAAACATAACTAACAATCATTACATCTTTATTCTCACATAATCAACAAGCTTTAATTCGAACTCTAAAATATTGTTATACAACTATAACATTACTTTTTAGATGAACTTACAAATACTTTATGTAACAAGTTTGAAAGTTAGGTGATCAAAGGATACACTCGGGGCAAACTACGAACTGTGTTTTGGCATCATTTAAGACTTAAGAATGTATTCAAATTCAAGTTAAAGATATTTACAATGCATTCTTCATCTTGCTGTCTTATTTATCTGGTTTCCCGACTTCTGGAGGTCGGTATGTTATAAGTATCACCCGACAATTAAAAAAGACGGTATTTGGTGCATGCATCAGAAAGTATGACAACAACATCACAATGTACGAAGCAAGAGATTCATCTGTTCAAGTAGAACATTTTTACGTTTTTAACAGAGCTGTAAAATGAACGAGAATTACGTAAAAAACGAAACTCTCATCATACTTGAACTTAGAGCGGAACTAAATTCAAAATAATATGTGAAAAAACCTTCATCTGCTTATCTGCATTTCATTGAGTTTTGGAAACTCCATTAACTCAAACCACTTCATTCTTTGTGTGTATTATATATATGCATATTTTACTGAATAGAAACTCATATGAACAGAATAAACCACAGTTTGAGTTACCACTATTACACACATGTCTATATCCTCTATAGTGAAGACAAATTCATATGAACAGAATGAACCAAAGTTTGAGTTATCGCTACCACTTTCTATAGGCTGCACTCACTAGAATAATGTTTGAGCCACAGCTATCAGTTTAACTAAATAGGAAAAAGTTTGACTTACAACCATCATCTGTCTTCATTCCATCCAATAGAACAATGTTCGAGCCACAGCTATCAGTTGTCTTTTTTGCACTCAACAGGACAATGCTCGAGCCACAGCTATCAGTTGTCTTTTTTGCACTCAACAGGACAATGCTCGAGCCACAGCTATCAGTTGTCTTTTTTGCACTCAACAGGACAATGCTCGAGCCACAGCTATCAGTTGTCTTTTTTGCACTCAACAGGACAATGCTCGAGCCATAGCTATCAATTGTCTTCATTAGCACTCAACAGGACAATGCTCGAGCCACAGCTATCAGTTTTCTTTTTTGCACTCAACAGGACAATGTTTGAGCCAGAGCTTTCAATTGTCTTCATTGCACTCAACAGGACAATGTTTGAGTCAAAGCTATCAGTTGCTTTTCTTGCACTCATTATAATAATGTCTGACTCATAACTATCAGCCTTTTTGAACATAAAAAGATCATATTTTGCCCTCAGCTATAAGTTGCTTTTTGTTGCACTCAATACGACAGTGTTTGAGCCATAAAAATACAAACTTCTATATTGTCATACATACTAAGTATTGATTACTAAGGGTTTTCTATCATAAAAACTCTCGTATGTTTTAATGGTTTACTGAATAAAAAAAGAGAGAACAAAAAATGTTATTACTATTTATACTAATACAAATGTCCCGCTTCTTCCATCTTTAACTGCTAGAGATACGAAACAGAAAAGTGTTGCAATATTTCAATCATGTGATTTTTATCTATCATGTTAACCTCACAAACACGTGTAGCTATATCTGTAAGCTAAGATCAGGTGTGCTTTAGGTGACTTGTGGTAATTCATTAGCAACTTGTAAAACTAAAAATAATTTGACACTACAATACTTTCGTAAAAAATGGTTTATAGAAAACCAACGCCTCAGATGTACCAATAGATGTGCCATGGTAAATAGCTCTCGTAAGTAGCAAGGATATTTGGGTATGCAAAAAAAAACTGTGGTCAACATTTAGGCTAGCTGTCCTGCATGGCTCTCACATGATACTGTGTCATTTTTAATATACAAGAATACGCAGAGAGCGCTTTTATTAGAAGTGAGAGCAGCAGATGAAAACACGAACACGTTACTACATTTAAATAAGTTTCAGTTAATATTGAGAGCAACATAAACCTGCAGAACTGTAAATAAAAACACGAATGCATTCATTGACGCTGGAGCTATTTTTATAGCGGGAGGCTAACACTGGTTGAATAAATCTGTAACCTCTGTATATGACGGAAACCGTGCATTCGGTTGCTGTTAAGTTAAAACGTGTTAATGAAACGAGGACAGTATGAACACGTGTTTATCTGTTTCAGTAAAAAAATACCACAGTTCTTACTAATGTTTACAAAGCAAATAAATCGGAAAGTAAGCCAGACTACCCAACACTAAAGGAGTTTTTAACTTCAGTACTAGAAATAAACTTTTCTATATTTTCTATATCAAACAACGGTACTGCAAGACTAACAAAAAAGTACAGAACGTATGTCTTTAAAAATAAATTAGCACTTTTATAGCTTTACGTGAACTATCCACGAACAAGCAAAGAAGCACATAAATAGTGCAAATTACATTTTATTTCTATCCAACACCACCAACAGAACAAAGCACCACTTACTTCAAGTCGGGGGAAGGGGGGTGTACCCTCAGCACCTCTATTTAAATACATTTCACACCTATAGACACCAAAATGAACACGCAAAAATGACTTGATTAGGAGTGAAACAGTGAGATGATGTGTTATGAACAGTGACATGAAAACACGGAGAAAAAGTAAAACCTTGAATAAATTGAGGGAATGTGTTATAGAACCACGAAAACATGGAAAAGCTTTGATGAGAAATGAATACGTGTGCACATTTATAGAATGTGCTGTAGTTAGGAACATGGATATGCAGAAAAATATTTGAATATAAATGAAAACGTGAGAATACAGAGAGGAAGTGTTATGGGAAGAAATGAAATGTAACCATATTGACAGAAAATTCTATGCAATAAGAACACGCAGAAAAGGCTTTAATTACAAGTGAAAACGTTAGCACATTGAGAGGATGTGATATGGACAGAAACATAAATACGCAGAGAAAATTTAACTTCGAAGAAAGTATGATCGAGTACATTGAGAGGATTTGCTATGCGCAGAAATATTAACACCGAGAAAAAGCTGTGATTAGAAGTAAAAATGTGAGCACATTGAGAGAGTGTGCTATGAGTAGAAGAACGAACACACAGAGAAAATTTAACTTCGAAGAAAGTATGATCGAGTACATTGAGAGGATTTGCTATGCGCAGAAATATTAACACCGAGAAAAAGCTGTGATTAGAAGTAAAAATGTGAGCTATGAGGGTGTGCTATGAGTAGAAGAACGAACACACAGAAGAAGCTTTTCATTAGAAGTGAAAACATGAGGACATTGAAAACGTTTGTTATAAACAGAAAAAATAAACATGCAAAAACATTTGATTAGAAGTGAAAAAGCGAGCACACTGAGATTATATGTACGGACAGAAACACGAACATGTGAAAACAGGTTTGATAAGAAGTAGAAACTCTAGCACATTGTGTGGATGTGGTATGTATAGAAATATTACCATTGAGAAAAATATTTGATTACTAAAGAAAACGTGAACGCTTTGATTTGTTTTATGGATATGAAAATGAATACGCAGAAAAGGGCTTGATTAACAGTGAAAATGTGAACATGTTTTCCGATGCATGTGTTCGTAACTACTTATATAAGACACGAATACATAAATAGAACCAATACATCGCAATGTTTCACCTTTATAGTGTTAAAAAACACACACAAAATATCTATCTGCGCTAGCCGTCCCTAATTTAGCAGTGTAAGATTAGAGAGAAGGCAGCTAGTCATCACCACCCACCGCCAACTCTTGGGCTACTCTTTTACCAACGAATAGTGGGATTGACCGTTACGTTATAACGCCCCCACGGCTGAAAGGGCGAGCATGTTTGGTGTGACGCGGATTCGAACCCACGACCCTCAGATTGCGAGTTGAGCGCCCTGACCACCTGGCCATGCTGGGAATATAACGCAGCATGATTGCAAGGCAGAGTGCTTATATAGAAAGCAAATAACCTGTTTCAATGTGTTGTTATTTGAAGTGAAGCACAAAGGTACACAATAGGCTATCTGTGCTCTGTCCGCCACAGGTATCGAAACCCGGTTTCTAGTGTTGTAAGTCCGAGACATACTTCGGTGTATTATGACATTCTTAGATATAAATATATATTATTATGTAGATATAATTGTAGTACATCTACGATAATATTTCACTTATTCTGCTTCTTTTTAAAAAATTACATTACCTTGCAAGATCATATTTAATCCTAATGTCCATTATATACATATTGCACATTATACCTTGAGAACTATGAGAGCGGCCTCCAACTTATATTTTTCGACAGAGCACCGATGCAGAATTGGTTTATTACACAGGTACAGTGTACGCCCGCCCTTACATTTGTATGTACGTCACCGTTACGGCCACTGAGCTTAACACGTGAGATTGAAAAGAGGGTGGTTAAAAACTACAAGGTCAGGGTTCCAAACAACGTCAATTCCTACAAAAGCTCCACCTTGAGGCAGTATTTAAAACAGTTTCAGTGATTTGCATGCGTTTCAGTTTCAACTTCGAACACGTTCAAGCAAGCTCTAATCTCTTTTTGAAACCATTTTTACGTCAGCAAAGTCATCAAATATTGTTTCAGTTAAAATACGTTAACAGGCGTAAGTGCCCGACGTTCTAGTCATCATCTATGGTGAAAAAATGGCAGCTTTTCATCAAATAAAAAAAAAACATTATATTGTTTAGCCACAACCAGCAATCTATACGTTAGTTGAAAATCACAAAGTAGTGAAGTTTCTTAGATTTTATAAGCCTTGTAGAATATTGTTGTAATGATCTTACTTGGTTGGAACAGTCTTTATTATGAACTAGCTAAAGTATCCGGCTTCACTCCGGTTATTAGATTGATATTTTACTGGTCGATTGTGTCTTTGAGTGTGTGTATTTTGAACCTATTTTATATATATTGTTCATTCAAAAGGGGAGAATTGAAAAAAAAAGATACTTTTCTATAGACCTTCAGGAAGCAGAATTATTGGGCCTAAGGGCTATAGGGCAAAACATTGGCTCAAATTTGTTTGAGTCAAATATAAAAAAAATAATACCCAGGTGCACACCTTCAGAATCCACTTAGTATACGTGAAAGGTTTCAGATCTTTAGATTCTTTCCTCTTGAAGCTATGGCAGTCATACACACACAGAGACAGGGTCTTTTATCATTATAGGTTACTTGGAAAGCTACATCTACTGTTGCAGCATATCCTGAATTACTCGAAGAAAGGAGGAGAGGTTTTATATCAGAATATCAAATCTGCCTGGCTTTAAAGCATGCAAGTACTAATGATGCATGACCAAGTACAGATTTCAGAAGGCATATTACAAGAAATTGGAAGAAAATATATTATCGCCTCCAGTTTTTACAAAAAAAAAAATTTAAAATTGCAATGTAATGAAAATTTGATAATAAAAAGTTATTTAAGAATATATTATACACCTTTGTCGAATACAAAATAAAAAAGGCGGGAAAGTTCCTGGGACACCAGACTCCCCCCACCAAGATAAGATACAACGTTAGTGTGTCCTTTACTTCATTCTGTGCGGTAAATAAGCTGTACATTGGTATGATGTTGCTACTTGAATAAAGCATGCTAAAAACTCGGTCTTTACCACATGTGGTGTCCGAGGTAAAATGCTACTTTCTCTGTATACTATACATTTCGGAATTCACATTTTACATTTGTTTGGTTCGAATAGTCCACTAGTAGATTGCATGCAACCATAAAGTGGGGAGTTTCACACTTGTACTTGTGGTATTTTCAGGTAAAACTGATTTCTTTCAAAAATAACAAGATTGGTACGCTCAATAACGGGAGATTCGACGAGATATCTACAGCGAAATAATTCAGTATCCGTTGATTAACTCAGTTCGTGAGAAATAAAGAGAGACTGAGCACAAATGTTCAATTAGAATGAGCAATCTTTATTTGAAACAAACACAAAGCAAATGTATACTTGTCACAATGGACATTCACCGCTACTGGAGAGTTAACTCTGAAAATATTCTATATCATCTTGTAAACAAGACTAACTTTGGTTATCTCCTGTTCTAGACTGAATAAACTTCATGTCACTTACCCAGAGAGACTAACACTCGGCATATGACTGGTTATTTCCAATGAAATATAAGAGTGGTCATTACTTCAAGATGTCACCTGTCTGCTAGAAGAAAAAATAACTGTCTAACTTTACATAACACGAGTAACCTTCTAGCTATGTTTTTCATGTTCAAAGTTGTTACTTTAATGAATGACAGAGAACAATAGATATTTAAAGTAAAAATAATTTAGTGATCAATGTGTTACGTGGAAACTACATACTTGCATAAATAACAGATTTTGGAAGTTTTTATATTAATAGAAGGAGGTAAAAACTCATGGTGAGTTTATATATACAATATTTCTCCTGCTCCCTTTACTTTAGGTTTGTCCTCAAGCTGACATTAATATTATGTTTAAATCCACTAAAATGGTGTAATATTCTCTTGCCTCTGCAAAACACATGCAATACAGACAACAGAGTCCTTTAACGAAAAAAATGAATACACATAATGAAAAGAAACATTAACACAGATTAATTCACACAATGAATTATTCATACATGAATACTCTTCAAAAGTGAAACGCACTAAATCAAAAAAGTAAGTTCCCGAACAATAAAAAAACCCTTTAATAAAGAAAAATGACTCTAATTCAAAGTTATACATGAAAAACACCTTTTTAAATGATAAACATATAATACACGGATGAATCTTTTTAACACAAATACTAAATATAATAACTGGTATATTTGTATGATGGTACTCTATCAGAAACAATACGATAGTCATAATATTGTTACGTCTCCGTTTGTTAATTAACTTTCCGTATCTTCGTTCCGACGAAGCTTTAGCGACGCAAGTCCTTGATAAAACGGGTTTATTCTTTCCGAAT
>NW_013666709.1:190792-195168 GCF_000517525.1 Limulus polyphemus | reverse complement strand
ACGGTATATTAATTATATAGATCTAGGGGCTTAGAGCTATGTATATAGATGATCTAACCTTAGGTATAATAATAATAGATTAACGTAATTATTTAGATAAGAATCTGTAGAAAAAGCGTTCACCTGCTGGCTAATAACTCAGCACAGATTTGCACTCACACGTAGGCCTAGGACGCTTAGCCTATAGTAGATGATATAACTAAGTTAGATCTAATAATAATAATTTAGATAAGATCATAAAAATCTGTATAAAAAAACACTTACCTGCTGGCAAATGATTCATCAGAGATCTAGTAGACCTAGTCCGCCTAGCCTGCTAGTAAAGTTGCGTTGTAAACACGCGTACTTGTAAGTTGTAACGTTATTATTAGGCCTATACATACGATTGTTAACAACCGGTTCGTGGAGGTCATTAAATTCTAAGAACAGGTTCGCACGAACCGGTGCGAACCGGCTGAATCCCACCACTGCCTTTAACATTGATCCATAATACAAAAATCTAAATTTTACAAAACCATTTGTTACATAAATATGACAATATCAATTAACAGTACCCAGAATCCAAATAAAAGAAGAATAAAAACATAATGTTGCGTCATCGAGGTCACGTGACTGGTGTGGCGCCCTCTATTTTCTAGAACTATCCTGTACTTTGGCGAATGCTCTAGTATTTACTGGATATAGGGTAGTCGGGTATATGAAAGAGGGGACAACGTGACGCGGTAAAAATGTGTGTGTAGATAGTGAGTAATTGAACTGCAGTCACAGGGTATTGTTGAAGTTAACGTTCGTTCGTTACAGTGTTGTTTTAGCGCGAGTATTGAGATTAAGTGTATCGCAGAGTTATATTCGGAAAGAATAAACCAGTTTTATTAAGTAAAGACTTGTGTCGTTAAAGTTTCGTTGGAACGAAGTTACGGAAAAATCAATTAACAAACGGAGACGTAACAATAATATAAGCTCCATATATCTACAATACACACATACATACAAAACACTATATACAACAAAATTAACTTTATAGAAAAATGACTTAGACAAACTGAAGTGAAATTGAGAAGAGAAAAACGAAGAAGTGCCAAACAGGCACTCACCTCTGATGGGACCACAATATTCCAAGACCAAAAAGATCTTATAGAGCTTAAATCTTCCTGAGGGTTAACTTAGCACCAGACTTGTTAGTTTCCACAAGCAGGGACCAAGAGTTCAACAGCCAGCAGCCACTGCAACTCTAGTAGCTAGGGTCTCACAAGTGAATATGGATGTCTCTACAGTGACACTGTCCAAACCACTACCAATGAAACAACCCCATGATTTACCTCAAGCGCATCTAAGGTGAGAGATCCCACCATTACACCTATGATGACCAAATTCAGCCATATAAAAAGCAGTGCCAGGAGCAAACTGTCAAAGAACCAAGACTTGAGCCTCGTAATAACAGAGAAGACCAACTGTGGAGATGTAAACTAGGCTTCATTGAGTCTCCACTTGACCAATACATATGGCTGCGCTGCCCACTGCTACCATTCCTGTAGCAACAGCTAACATGACTTGCCCTCCAACACAGTCCCATTCCTCCCATTATTACCTGGTTGTTAAATAAACAGAGAACTGAGTCCCACGAAAAAGGAAATGGAGATTGAGACTCAGAAACTGGTTCTTACACATAAATAAGTTGATCCAGTTAGCAGATACTAACTTCTAGATTTTTGAGCATGAAAATCATTTAACATTTACATTGTTTTTCACTTTGGACTTCTTTCAGATAAAATTTGGTGCTATCAAGTTACAATTACAAATATTTCACCACGTAGGTGTTACTTTTTTGCAATTAATATCACATTTTCATGCAGCATTGACTACACCTTGTATTAAAACATTGTTTAGAACACGGACAAACTATTTCAGTAGCAATTTCTGAAGAGTTAGATATGAAAATTCTTTACGTAACCTCATAAACAAGTCTAACTCAGGTGATCTCCTGTTCCAAACTGAATAAATATCACATTACTTACCTAAAGTTTTAACACTATAATTACCCAAAGTGTCTAGTGCTACCCACATGAATGATCAATCCCAATGAAATACAAGAGATGTCATTACCTCAAGAGGTCAAATGACTGTTAGTAGAAAAAATAGTGGTCTAGCTTCACATACTACAAGTGACCTTGCAAAGATAAAAGGTGCTACTTCAGGAGAATGACACAGAACAATAGGTAACTAGAGCAAAATGAACTTAACGACCTTGGCCAACATAGGAAACTACACATACATGCACAAATAAAATTTTTTGAAAATTCCTATTTTAATACAAGGAAGGAGAAAACATGTGGTATGCTGATATTCCACCAAGTCAATGTTTATGTACGACTATTACCTTGTACGTTTGTGGTTCATAGTGGAGTAATCCCTCCCCTACAAGGCCCAACTAAGTAAGAGACATAGGTATCTAAGTAAAACATTTCTGTTTTATTATGTTACAGAGTGAAAAGAACAGTTACACTAATCCCCCTCCTCCTCCACTCACTAGATTCAGCCTCTGCCTTTTATCGCTTGGTCTTTCCCTCCCGACAACCATTGGTTTTCAGACATATTAACAGGAACATTTTAGCATCCTCTATCTTACTATGCTCGATTTGCGAGGGTTTGAATGCACCCAAGAAAAAAAAAAAAAAAACAAACAAACAACAAAAACAAAAAACAAAAACGCTTCAACTACCCTCTGTAAAAGATGACCAATGAAAAACATAGAACTACAGATTTTGCGCAATCACAGTATCTGGTATCTATTTCCGGTATTATTGTTTACAAAAGTTTATAGAAAGAAAATACGGGTTTAATTTCAAAGTAAACAATGACTATCAAATCTATATTATAAAACAAAGATACTTTCATAGTCGTACCATCACAATATGGGAAGACGAACATATCCACTCGTTTTTCCACGATTTCACCCACAATGCGTTAAGGCTATATGTTCCGGTTTGACGCGTTTTCCCACTGGATGCATTCAGGCATTAATGTAGGGATTGGAGATAAGTGGAATATAATGACTGAAGTAGCTGACTCTCATCCTTTAAGATTTATTGACGTTGGTAAAATTAGTTGGTAACGCTAGAGAATAAAGTGTTAATACTATTCATAACTGTTAAGTTAATTTGAATAAATTCAAAATTTAGAAAAGTAACAATATATTTTCTACATATATATATATATTTTCTGATAGCCACACTAAAAGTTAACTAAACCGTAATTTTAACATCATCTACCAATATATATTGTTGTATCTTTATGAACATTGTTTCAGTGTTTGTCTCAAACAAGCTCAATCACTTGACCGAAATTTTGAATTCTGACTTTTGCAAACACTTAGAGATGAACTTAGGGTTACGGGAATGTAACATGCACGCATACACAAATATACAAACACATATTTAAAAAGTCACACCCGCCATCAGCTGTTCTTTGCTTCGTCATTTGTTTCTGTTTACAAAGTAAACACACTAAAACACCCCTTGAGGATTTTTTAATGAAGAGCCTCGATGAACAGTGCTGGAAGAATACCGTTTGATAACATTGTTTCTTATTACGACTTACATGCGCTATCTTTAAATTGTTCAAAAATCACACATGCTCTGATCTATTCAGTTTTTTCATTATGTTTCAGTTTATAAGGTAAACAATCTCTAACATTTGGGTAAAAACTGTGCAGTAATGCAATTACTTTGCTGGCTCAGAAATTTTATTTTAACTTTATTGAATAACTTTGTTTACTGGATTACTTTTACAATGAAATTTAGCAACGTTATTTCGGTTTTTATGTCAGTTTATAAAGTAAAGAAACTGAAGTGTTCGGAAGAAACTTTTTGAGGTTGAAGTACGTGTATCGAACAGCACTTTTATGATTTTGTTTCCGCAGAACTATTCTAAAAATCCATGAAATCAAGTATATGAAAGCAAAGTTCTGACTTATAGCGCCATCTGTTCATAACTTTTAGCTTTAAATACTGAATCAAATTTCGTTTTATGCCCATCACCACTGAAAATAAAATATCCTGGCTTTTCAAAATTATTTCATATTACAATTAAGAGTTCCATTTTTATAATGGGTTGATTAGAGGTTCTAATGTGCTTTGTTTTATTATTAAGTTTGTTAAGAATACAACTTATAACATCTGAATTAAGTTATAAAAGCTACAAACCTGCGTTGAAAAGTGTTGTAGTGCTGTTATGCTATAAATATTTAATGTACAAAGTTATATTCTGCTATAGAGTTTAGCTTATTATGAATTCACTTCCATTTATTCTGTATCCCAGCCACACTGATGGGCCTGCCCCCCAGTGGTACAGCGGTATGTCTGCGGACTTACAACGCT
>NW_013666709.1:152642-190483 GCF_000517525.1 Limulus polyphemus | reverse complement strand
ACACGTGGTGGGCAGAGCACAGATAGCCCATTGTGTAGCTTTGTGCTTAATCACAAACAAACAAACTGATGAGCCTTGATATTATTGGTAGTGTTGTAGCGTGTTCTTTCTGTAGGTGGATACTTTCTAAATATTCTGTGAAAATAATGCAAAGTCTAGTCACGTAATGATAAAACAAGAGAGAATCCTCAGTAGCCACAGCACTTGAAATTCTTTTCGGCAAGGTTAGAGTAAATTAATCTATGATACCTTTTTTTTTCTTTTTTATATTTTTTTGCGCCAGCAATACCAAGCGTGGGACACGCGTATACCCATTCGATCATATTACTCATTAGGATTTTTACCAGCATACTCTCAAATTGAAATTATTTTAGGCAGGAATAGAGTAAATTAATATATGAGACCTTGGGCATGGTCAAATGCATCAATCGAAAGAGTTTGACCTCCTGAGTCCAAAAACTGTAATTAGATCTTAAATCGGTCAAGAGATGACGGAGCTATGAGCTTGTTTCTTTGTATGGAATTAAGCACAAAGCTACACAATGGGCTATCCGTGCTCTGCCCACCACGAGTATCGAAACTCGGTTTTTAGTGTTGTAAGTCTGCAGACATACCGCTGTGGCACTGGGGGGCAGCTATGGGCTAAAAGTTTGTACTTGAAAAAAACCAAAAAACTCATAGTCATTTCTATGAGCTGCTATGCCACAGCTAAAAAATGGTTAATTTCTTCCTTAATGTTTGCTACTGGCTATTTTCACTTGTACGCAGTTGTAGGGTTAAGTCCACAAATAAAGTGTTCCCTTTCAATAGGAATTTACTCGCTACTGATACTACGACTAATGTATAAATATACTTACTTGTACATTTTCATGGCTAATCGATCGAGTATCTAATTTTTCGCAATAAGTAACACTGATCTGAATACTTCGGCCCGGCATGGCCAGGTGGTTAGGGCGCTCGACTCGCAATCTGAGGGTCGCGGGTTCGAATTCCTGTCCCACCAAACATACTCGCCCTTTCAGCCGTGGGGGCGTTATAATGTGACAGTCAATCCCACTATTCGTTGATAAAAGAGTAGCCCAAGAGTAGGCGGTGGGTGGTGATGACTAGCTGCCTTCCCTTTAGTCTTACACTGCTAAATTAGGGACGGCTAGCGCAAATAGCCCTCGTGTAGCTTTGCGCGAAATTGAAAAACAAACAAACAAAAACTGAATACATCACTAACATCTTAATGACTGAATGTGCTAAAAATGAAATTAAATACTTCACTGAAAGATTGCCACTACTAACTAAAATGCTTCATTGATTCTCGTATTTATAATTTAGCCTTGTTTCTAGATAGTTCATAAAACCTCTCGCTCATTCAATATTCACAAACACTCTAGGTATTCTAGAAATGTGTTTATGAACTTGCCTGATCTTTTCCCCCCCTTGTCAATTTTTGTTCTATTTGGTTCATTGCTCTTGCTATATCTGAAACAAATCTCCAATCTTATTCTCATTTTGATTTTATATATCACATCTTTACAATCCTATCCCCTAACTCAGTGGTTCCCAAACTTTTTCGACTGCGGACCACTTTGGTGGGACGAATGACCCGCGGACTATATACCGGTCCTACCCCACCTAGCAGTTCTCTTCTGTCTTATGATCTTTCGTATGAGCATCAGTGACTTGCATTTTGGACCAGCCCATAAACCACAAGTGGGTCCAGACCACACTTTGAGAACCACTGCCCTATTTTACGTGTTTATAATAGTAGAAATACATATACTTTTAGATCCTACACATTTCTGTTGCAAAGTTTGCTGAACATTTTCCTAGTTCTTCTTCAGCTATCATCTCACATATTTCAGGATTTCTACTGTCTTCAAACATGTTCTTCCTCTTCCATACCCACCTATTTCTTTTATTGTTTCGCATTACCTTTACAATTACTTTCAAACAATGTTTTGGCTAACTTTTTCTTTCCATCTTCAATCTGCTCAAAATACAGCACATATTTTTGAATCGTATTGATCGCTACAGCGGTTTTTCCAAGTTCAATCTATTGTCATCATTGTAAAAACACAAAAAAGAGAAAGAAAACATACCAAAGCCAACTAAAAAGCTCGATAAAAATATTTCTAGTCTCGAACTGATTTTGAATTAAAATAGGAAATAATGTGGACTATATACAATAACTCGAAGTGACTAGTAACTTTCCAGTAATTATTTGGTATACTATTCAGATATTTACTACAATTTTTTTTGATGTATTATATCCTATTTTGTTGAAAAAAAACAACAACAACAACTTTAAACTGATTTAAACTGAGCGATAATAAAGTTCATTACACTTCTGTCGTGAGATTTTGAAAAAGTATATAATAGCAAGATATATTTCTACGTCTGGTGGGGCAGATTAATACATGTTAATAATGTACATATCCGCGTTTAATCATGTACACTTTAGGAACTGTTCTATCTGAAGCGTAATTCCTGCAATATACTTGACATTTCTCTACATGGAGGTAAGAGTTATACTCCTGATCTTCACACAGGGCCATCACCCATATATTCACAGAATTACGATGATCAGGTATCACATGCTCTCTATCCCCCCTCCTTCATACCCACACACAGGTAACGTTTGAGGTTTTGCACACAGATAAATTTGAATAAGCTTTAATATTAGTCATGAAACTACAGTAACTACAGAAACTTTTTTTACCCTAACATTAAAGTCAATTTCATTCTTAAATTTTTTTAGCCAAAGCTTTGTTTGTTTGTTGTTAAACATAAAGCTATACAATGTGCTTTGCCTACCGCCGGTATCGAAACCGATTATTAGCGTCAGACTTACTGCTGAGCCACTGGGAAGTGCTTAAAACAAAACAAAGACTAACAAATGAGTTCTTCCTGGTAATAATGCTTTGAATGATGTATACTATAAGTTTCCCTTATAAAATTATAAATTTTATACGAAAATAGTAGGCGCCGTCTAGCGGAAGTATGTTTTACTGTATTGCACGTGTGTTTCAGTATTAAGGTAGATAGGATTAGGAGTATAACTTATACTTTTTATAGGACTTAAGTTGTTTGATATTTCTGTAAATCATACAATTAAAAGTTTAAATGGTAATTTAACGAAACGTTCCCATTGGAAGAGTTCTTCTTCTAGAAATGTCTTTAAAGAAAAAGAAACAAAAGTGTGAATCACCAACTATGGATGAAAATATAATCAGTACAGTCACAGGAGAGAGATCACAATTATTAGAAAGTCCAGCTGAGGTAAGGTGAAAAATAAATAAAAAGTTAAACTTAAAAACTTAACTTTGATTTTCATAATCTATATTCCTTGCTACATCATAATATTACTAATAATTAATCTAGTTTTTTCCTAGACCTATACCCTTTGTTTGAAAGAAAGCAACAAAAATTTAAACTTTAAAGAAACCTAGCTCTACTACCACTTCTAGAACTACAAGAAATCAGTAATAGTTGCACGAGTTACAACTTACAGTGGTCAATGTTTGATACATCATTGAAATTTGAACTATAATGTATTCATATGATGAAGCAATTCAAATTTCATCCAGAATTATAAAGGTTGTAGTGCTGCAATGGCCAAATACAAAATAAATATATAAAATTGTAAGTAATAATGTGCCAGTTTAAGCTGCTCTATTTAATTTTGGTCTTATAATGTTGAGTAAAGCAAAAATGAAAATGTTTTGAGCACTTAACCAGATGCATTATTACATGCATCTTGAAAAGAGTAAAGGAAAACTTTCTATACTATTTGGATAAGCACTGTTTTTTTTAAAAACCTTCTTTAACTTAAATATTTTGGGATGTAGAGAATTGCCATCTGAAATTTATAGTTTTTTTCAGAAAATGTTATGATATTATTTCTGGATATATCCTAAATGTTCTTTAATGTGTATTTCAACTTTCTAAGAAGTTTTATACATGTTGAAAACTTGAATTTTGAAGTAGATACATTAATGTAAATTACCCTGATAACATATTCATAAATGATACAGACATATAAACCTGTATCACAATGGGTGAATGTGATTCAAACATTTTCTTTGAAGAAACCAAATAATCACTAATCTTTTTTTCTTATAAAACAATAATGAAAGTAGGCACTTGTTTAATCATTCTTATTATTCATCTTATTCATTGATGTTTTATTATAATATGAAATAAACAAAGGAGAGAAAAAATTTCTTGTTATTGTACAAATATTTGAATGCCTGAAGTCCATGTGTTCAAACCTGGGCCACTAAAGTTCTAAACTCTGTTTGGACTCTATGGTTATCTCCCTCATTTCTTACTCTATTAAATTTACAAAGGAGCCATTGGATAGCCATTGCAGTTTGCTTAAGTTGATGATAAAGTATTATTTGCCAATAATTAATAAATGAATCGTATGCATGACCATAGCAGTTGTTGCTCGTGCAGTTTGATAATATAAATAGCATCTCAGCCACTACTGTGTCTATTGTATCCCATCCAGCCTAATGAGCCCTGTTCTTGTGAGTGAATACGAGGTAAGGGTATAGCATGTGTACATAATATATATAAACCACCTTATAGTAGTGCATGGTGTAAACTTTATGAAACATCATAGTGTTTAAAATCTTTTTTATAAAGAATTGGCTGAAGAAGTTAAAAAATAAAAATCAACAAATGTGCATATTCTTTATGTGAAACAAAAACTACCTAAGGGTCAATATTGTGTGACCATTGTGATCATTTTTATTTACCTTGCAGTGGAACAAAATGGTAAGTATACATAATTCATCTGGTGGAAATGATATGTCAAAATGAAGCTCAATTTTATATTTGCAGAACCTCAAAGATTCACAGTGGCAGATCCAAGGTATTTCTGAAGGGGGAGGGGTATAGTGTGTGTATATATATATAATAACTACACTTCTCCAATTTAATCTAATTCATACCATAACAGTTGTTGTTCATGCAGTTTAGTAATATAAATAGCATCTCAACCATTACTGTGTTAGCCGTATTCCAGCTGACCTGATAAGCTCTTGTATTAGGTACAACACATCATCATCATTAGATATAGTAGATATGGTGTTCTTGACATATTGTTATACATTCTTCTTTACTTTCATTCTTTAAGTCTTTATAGTAGAACAAAAAAAAATATTGTCACAATCATCAGGTTACGTATACAATATATAACATAATCTAACAGGTAGTAAATAGAATATCAGAGATGGTTGAATTTATCTAGAATGAACAATTGCCTTATTCAAATGAGATGGTTAGGCTAAGAAAATATTTTTTTGTTAATATTTAAATACATTAATCAGTATACTGGTTCAAACTTTGTTGAATTATTTCTTATATAAAAAAGTATCAGTGTAACCTGTGTTTAGAATTTTTACAAAGTTTCCTTTAGAGTTGATTGGTCTAGCTTATTTCACAGTTTTATACCTTCAAACCTGATAATGTATTTCTTTATCAGTTGTTACCTGTGGTAGATAATGCTGTTACTCCTCTTGTTCTGTAATTATGCTTTTTGTAATCAATATTAACTTCCAATCAAAGCAAGTTACTTACATAGATCAGAGTTTAAAATAAATATCTAGTAATTAGTGTAGTTAATTAAGTTCAAACTATATTACTTACAATTGTTAAAATGCATTGTTTCATCACTGGGTACATGTGCTGTTAACAATATTTTGGGCCATATGTAAATAGTGGATTATATAGTGTGTGGTATTTTGTCGTGGAAATCATGTAATATTCTACTCTGTTCAAGCTTTATTGTGTCATCTAAGTTTAGTGTCATTAATTATTTGATTAGTGGAACTGCAAGACTGAATCCATCAAAACCAATGTTATTAATTATTTAGCACGAGCTTCTTGAGATAAACCAATTCATACTTATAAACTGTGACATATTCAAAGTGTCATAGTACATTATATACTTTTTACCTATTAAGGGCCTAATAAACCAATACTGTGAAAAGAATGTATACAGAAATGTTTTCAAGTAAAGAATGAATTTGACCTATGAAATCTTTATTAACTGTATTCTGGTTCTGTGTCATATGAAGCACTTTGAAAATGTGATCATACTATCCATCATGCTCCTATAAGGTGTCGAAAGCAATAGAACTTGGAGATTAATCAGTTTATTTGATTGCCTATGAGATTTGATTACATTGATTAATAATTGATTAATGTAACAAAAATAATCAACTGATTGAAGTTAGTGTTTCTGATTATTTCTGTTTTTTATTATTCCAAGTAATCAAAATATTGCCATTATGATTTCTTGTTATTATTTTTAGGTAATTCAAGGTTATTCAGCTTAATCAGTTAGTGCCATAATTCACAAAAAATAATCAACTACTCAAAATTATTGTTTTTGATTATTCTTATTCCAACTATTCAAGTCTTGTGAGAATAATTGATTGAGTGTAATTGATCAGTGAGCCTGATGACTTATTGAATATAAAATTTCATTAATTACTCAACTCTAGTGAGCAATAACTGTTTTTTTTTGTAATTTTTTGGTTTTGACAGGAAAGAGATGCACGGGAAGCAACAGATTCTTTAAATATATTGATAACTGTGAACTGATTGAACCATCCTCATTGACACTGTCCCTTTTATACACCACTCTTTCTACCACTATTTTTTTTTTTTTCTAGAAATGAGGGGAGATTGTTACCTCAACATTTCTTATCTTTGCAACTACAGTAATATTAGTGAGTATTCAAATGGCATACTCACTTTTATCAATAAAAAGTTTGGATAAGGAAACCATTCTGTTGTCATGTTTGCTGATAATTGATCCTATGCTCCCTGAATCCAGCTCTGATTCATAAAGTATATCTATAGGGGCAGAGTAAATGTCCTAATAAATATGTCACCTTGAAGTTATCTTGAACTCATTTGCATACTAATCAATGACTAAAAAAAACCAGGAAAAAACCATATGTTTGGGTTTTTGATAATAATATGTTTATCATTTAGGATTTTATTATGAACTTCAGTTAAGCTGGGAGAATTTCTTACTGCCCCAGAAATATTAACTTGTGGATTGCATTAACATTGTGATTTGAATTGAGTTTATACCATTCACTGCCACTGGAGTCCAGATATTACATCATATTGAACGCTTTCATTTTTTTGAATATTACAACATTTATTCATTTTCTGTGTAAAATACATAGCAGGAGTTACTGGGCTTGATTGCAGTAATGTATTCTTGTTTAAACTTTATTTGGCTCATATGTTATTAGTAGAGCTTCTGGTTTTGGGTTTTAACTGATAAATGCCTATAAAATACCCTCAATACAAAAAAAAATGAAATGGCTGTTCAGCTTACTTTACATTGATGTTCCCACTTTCTCAAGTCATTATGCTTGCAAGAATTAACCATTTCCATATGGGCCTGTGTATAATTATGAATGTTTTTCATTATCTTAGATAACCTAACACATGTCTAATTTTTACGTATTAATTACTTTTATAACTATAAATAGAAAATATACTATGTTTTGTACCTGTTATTACTCCCATAAGAGAAATTAGTGTGCAGAGAATATAAGGTATATTAGTATACTTATTACAGTATTAAAAGTAAAAACTCCAAAAAATTGATTTTAAGCTGCATAAAACTAAAAATGAAAACCCCAAAAAACAGAAATTTTAAGATATCTAAATAAAACAGCTAAAGATAAGCACTGAAAAGCCCTAATTATTAGGGATCTTGTAACCAACAAAGTCATGGTTACAAAATCAGGCAATTTGGTGCATAAATAATTTATAAAAATATGTTTAAAAAAACCAATAGTATGGACACCATCAGTAATTTGAAGGTTAAAGTTGAGTAAAGGTGACAGGTGACAAATGTAACTTCATTGGTCTACGTATCTTGTGGAAAAAAGTTTAAATTTGGACAGAACTTTCCTTAAAAGAAAGATACTTTTAAAATTGTGCTGAATCACTTGAGCAGGATCGAATGGACTGGATGAAGTTTTACAAGATTTCTTGTACATTTTTGGCAGGAAAAGAAAGAACAGCAAATATGTTTATTGTTTTATGGTGGAGTGCTTGTTTGTTAGAGTCAAAATCATGTGTAACAATGTGAATTGGATTTTGTTGTCCCATAAAACTAAAAAAATAACAAAAAATGTACAAAGAAAACATTTTACTCATACCAGATACTACAGGTTTATTGAACAGTTCAGAATGCCAAAAATTGGAACTAAGAAAGGCAAGGAAGTCTTTAGAAATTTTTTGAGATGAAATATATATATATTCATATAAAAATCATATAAAAGGACCTTTATGTAGAATGTAAGAATGAGTTTTAAGAAAATATTTATATCATAAGCTGAGAAAAAAATTTACAAATTAGATACTTAATAGCCTAAGATTTATGTTAAAAATCTTGTTAACTGCAGGTGTTTTATTTCTCTCTTCACATTCTTCTTAATTTGTACATTGCTGATTTGAAATTTTAGAAAGTGATTTGTGGGAGAAAGAAGATATAAAATGCTATTTGTACATGCTTCTAATTTTGAATCTGCTGTGGAGAAATTAAGAGCAATGTGGGGAATAAAACATCTGCAGTTAATGGGATTTTTATCCAAATCTTAAGAATACTAGTTTCTAATACTTTGCCAGCTTTTGGCATTTAAACAGTAACTTTAAAAATAGACTTTGCTTTGCTACATGTGTTATGCACTCAAAGAAAAAAGAGAACTTCTGCCTATTAATATAAATGAATTAAGTTCAGTCAGTAGCTTCTTAAAAATCTCTAATTTATCATATTTTTCTTTGATGCTCTGGCTTCTTTTGATTTTTTATATGAAACATTTTTTGGCTAGATTATGGCACAGGATTCTGATACTACAATTTACACATTGAAATATTTTCTTAGTTTGGATCTTCTTTGTGTAATATTTAAAGAGTAGTTTATGAATTAGCCACTTTACTAAAAGAATTTGTAATATAATTTTATTTTATATTTAATAATATGTGTAAATAATGAACTGTTAATGATTTTTAAAAGTCACTGCTGTGGCATATTTTTGAAGTGGTTTTAGTATAAACTATTGTGAATGTTTGTTAAGACAAGTTGTGATGCAGTAGTACTTTCAGATTATTTCTTTTTATAGGTCTTACTTTGTGATTTCAATAATAATGATGATTCTGCTGAAGAAGCTGACATTAGGAAAATGGTAACAGAACAAAAAAAGAAAAAGAAAAAATCGGGAGGTTTTCAGTCCATGGGTGAGTACATATATGTTGTACTTTAGAAAATATAAAACAAACGTACAAAGAATGCTATGCATGGAGTAAATTATTCACATTTCAAGTGGTATTGTACAGAAGTAGTCACACAGTTATGGGCAGATGTATATATAGTGATTGACTATTGACTTTAAAAATCTATGCCCTCAGCCAAATTAACCCCTTACATCTCAGCTTTTTTTAAAAGTCAGTTCAGTAAAAGTCTGTTTTTTATTTCATGTTTCGATAGCCTATACTTAACTATTAATGAAACATATGTTTTTATGATCTGTTATCATATTTCTGCACAAAAATATACTCAATAAATGAATGCTACATATCTGGGTTTATGTATGGTATATATTATTTTAATGAAATTACAGTAAAGAATAGGAATGCTTTTCTCCAGTGTTTATAATCCTAATTCAGAATAAATCTGATAGTGGTAAGCACAAACAACATTTTCAATGCCATCTAGTGAGTACTGATTGTAATACATGATAACATGTGAATGAATTCAGGTAAATGATTAAAAACATTGCAAATTTCACCCAAATTAACTCAGGCAAATATTTTTTGAAACGTGGAGGGTACCTGAGTTATCTCATGCAAATCATCAGTTTCATAAAACAGGCTGCAATTGCTGAAACTATAAAACAAAATATATCAATAAAAGAAGGTAAAGATTGACCAACATTTAATTTCCACAATATTTTTAAACATTATTTTTGCTTAATGTTCAGGAATTCTATACAAAATATAATGTAATACAAAACTATTTGAAGGAGGAATGTTTTAATATGATCTGCATTGCTGATTTATCACTCCATATTGTTTACTGAGTGGGGGCCATTTCTGTCAGAACAGGTAGCCATCATGATTTCTTTACTTGCTGTGAAAATACTTCATATTTCAAATTGAAAAGAAATATTTTATTTTGATGTTTCAAATATAGTACACTTACCTCTGAAATACTGAAAATCTTTCCTTGCTGAATAGCTGTTATGCTGACCACAGTCATGTGACCAAAAGTTCTGAATGTCTTTGCACAATGCAGAGCATGTGTTCCTTCCCCATAATTCTCCATTCTCCCACTTTCCATGTGACATTTTTCTTTGCTCTCCCCCTATAATGTAGATTTTTCTTGTTGACAGACATGCTGATTGCTTTAAGTTAATGTCATTTCCGATCCTAATACTTCTACATACATCAGAAATTCTTCTACTTCTAGTGGGCAGGGAGATTGTCTACACTCATTATACAATAGATGTAGGCTGTCAGTATCTTGGGCAGGTTTCACAATCAGGTTGGTGCTGAAGTTGCAGAACACTTGCCATTTACTCATGGTTTTAAACAAGATTGATCTTTTGCTAAGACCTATTTGCCTTCAATGTTTGAAATGCAGGATTTGGCTGCCAGCCCTATTTCTGAAGAAGCTTCTGCTGGTTTTATTTCTCATTTCTCTTAAGTATATTCTATTTTAACATGTCCCTCAGAAGTTAAGGCGTGTCTTTACACTACAGCTTGTTGAATAGTAAAAGTAAATTCAACCTGGAAACTTCCTAAGAGGGTGGTTTTGGACATATCTTTTTGAGACAATTTCAGAACAAGTTTCTGTTTGTTAATTTATAAAATTTTAAGTGAAATACAGCATCCTCAAGTCTCCATATTAGCTAGTACTAAGGTCTACACGATGAGAGTAAATTCAATATATATCAATAAAGCCACATTCTCAGCATCATTAATTAAGCAATTGCCAATCTTCTATGCTTTTGCTATCATCTTTTGATGTTTAGCTTTCAATTGGGATACGAACGATTTCACCTGCGAATCGATAGGGAAGGTCGAAGCATCACGATAGTCAACAGTAGGATGAACAGACAGGAACACTTTGAAAGTAGCTACAGGCATAATATTGTACTTGGCTTGCTGAACAATATCTACAAAGGTGGTTCTAAACGGTTCCTGAATATCTCTCCATGTTATTTGGAAACTTCCATGCTTCTTGTGCTTGGCTTTTAAGCTTGTGATGCACTGATGGATTTTAGTCACCTCACTACTTCAAATCACATTTCGTAGCCCCAATGATAAAGGTGTGTGGGATTAGGTAGTTTGTCTTTTTCTTCAACAAAAATGTCCCCCATTGGCTCGTGAGGGGCCTGTTCAATATTGAACCAATTTCTATTAAACCTGAGGGTGATAATATTATGTTAGAAAATTTGGTTCTTGAATCTTTATTTACTCCACTTTCTCTTGATATTTGGGTTGCTTCTGATGTTTTTATAAACCATCAAAATCTTAATAAACTTCACATTCTTTGTGTTCTTAATGAATGTGGTTTTTCACTGAGTCTTCTTCTATTACTTATTTTTACTTCTCAAGTTCTTGACTCTCAGATTGGTTATTTTGGGGGAGGGGGTATTCTTTTTGATCTGTTACTTCAACTTATTAGCAGTCTTCTGCCCTGTGTACTATGGTTTATCTTCTGTTTAATCATTTGCTATAAGCTATTTTAGTCTTCATTAACTGCAAGTCTTAGAAACATACTAACAGGAACTGATTATGGATTCAGCATCTGGTTTCAATTGTAGTTGTCATCTCTTGGAGACGACCATCAAGTACTTTTTGTCCTCCTACCTTGCCTTCCTGGTCTACTTCTCAATCAATGCACATTACTTCTACTCATTCCTTTAAACTTTTTCAGGTGGCCATACACAGATGCACTCTTTGGTTCTGAATGATTCCTATATCTGGACTGTTGTGTGGTCATCTTTTATCATTAGTTCATCTGTGGAATCCTCTGGGTTTGACAGATCCTTCAGTCTGGTCTTTACTTGCATTTTTATCATTCTCCTCCTTTTCTGTCTTTTCCATTCATTCCTGTTTACTTGCAATTTCGTGAGTAGAAAGTCTAAGGTCTGTTTCATAAAGGGGCAATTTAAATTGTTTATTACAGTTCTGTCAGTTTTTATTCCAAACTTTTTCTATCTCAAAAACAAACAATACAGGATATTATAGACCTGGAAGAACCTCATTTCAAGTCTGAAATATGTGGTTGTTATAGAAATTTCTTTATCATGGCCATTGGATGATGAAGGTGGATATACAAGATGCTTATTTTCAAAATCCTATTTGTCCATCATCACATCATTTTCTTCCTTTCTTGCCATCAGTGGGTGGTTTATTTCAATGCTTCCATTCAGCTTGACTTTGGCTCTATATTTTTTTTCCGTCCAGTAGTCAAAGCATTTGGAGGTCTTCTTTATTGCCTTATTATTTCCAGGTGTTATTCTGTAGGTGGCCTGGATAATTGTTCTTGTCTGTGACGTGTCTGATCATGATGCAAAATCAAAATATGTCCCAGATATTGTGATATATATATGTGTATCTTGTTGACTCCACTGGGAGTTCCCATGATAGTATGAAATACTATAAAAACTTGTATAGTTATAAATTCTTCTGAGCATAACAGGTGTCAGACATGAAAATGAAAAGAGGTTATGACTTGTGTCTTTGTAACTGCTAAGGTGAGTTTTGTTTTTTGTAGGTTCCAATTTTTATCTCCCATAGTTTCCACTATGAGTATAAAACTTGTCATCAGTATCAGGTATTAGTAGAATTTATTCATTGTGATGTTACCTGTACATCTCTTGCTCTACCACACAGTAGTGTTTGATTGACCCTGACCTAATTTTAATGAAAGTTGATATAAATGTCACCTAGACTACTGCTATATCTGTCATATTTCAGCCAGTCTGATGAGCCCTAGTAATGGGCAGAAGGCCTTGTTGAAACTGGGAATTGCAGATGTAGTGTGGCTGACACATTATAACATATTTTTCTTTTCTTTCCCTCATAAGTTCTTATGATTTTTTTTAAAAGTGAATTGGATAAAATGATATTGCAATAGAAATAGTAACATCATCACAATTAATAAAACATCAACTGAATGGTCAAACTTAAAAGGTGGCATTTAATAATTCCTCTTCAGCACTGTCAAACAAGTGGGTTTTCATGCCTTTTTATCTTGTTGAATGATTTTCTTTTAAGTTTTTGTACTGTATTTGATGATAGTGTGCTTGTCAGTATTGTGTATTGTGATGCAGAAAGTATGAAAACAAATTAAAAAATGGTAAGAAAAATTCTGTAGTGGCAGGAGGGTTTGTAAGAAAGTATAATTTTTCTGCTGGTGTCAATAGTGAGGTCCTTCAGGGGTCTATTTTGTGACCTTTGTTTTTCATTGAGCAATAAGTCCACATATGGTTTTTATACTCTATTTTGAGAGTATTAGTGTATTCCAAAAGGACTTACCAAATGGAATAAACTTTGGAAAATGTGTTGCAGTACAGAGGTGTGTTAAGTGATGTCCTTGTGGTGTAGTATTTTGGAGAGGAATATGTGTTGTGGATAAGAGGATTACATGTGTTTACTAAGGTATGGAATCTCCATTAGTGTGTTTGATGTTGTGAAAAACACTAATGGAGTAAGAAGCATGTAGTATCCTTCTATAAACTTATGTTAAGACTCCTTATTGTAAACTGTTTTGAACCCTTTGTTATAGGAAGAACATTGATTTGTTGGAAATGACATGAGAGCTTCAGGACATTCAGGAATGTGACAGGCTAGAGTAGGGGGAAGGGGCCTGTGGTCACCTGCGATTATAAGGCAACTATGAATTTTACAGCCTAATTACACATAACTTCATAAAAGTTATATTAGTTTTAATAATGGATTTCCCATAATTCAGCTACACAGATCTAGAAAATAATATTAATTTTATATAATTTAATATTAAAATGTACAAGTCTGTTGTACACAGAAAATCAGATTAGTTACGAAGTTATTTGTACACAAGATATGTCTCTGCATTGATGTCAGTTTGACTAAGATTCTGACAAGTCACAGTGCAAGGTGAAGTTCATGTGAAGAATAAAAATACTTATGTTCATCATATAACATGCATAACCTATAGAACCTCTGAAATGCATATCCAAAGTTTTTTAAATATCTAAGTGTATTATATCTTGTGTTTACTCCTACCATGAACTGTCACCAAATCAGCAAAGGAAGAATGACACTTTGTAAAAGGTTGTGGCTTGTGCACTTTGACCTCCATTTGTGCACATGGTGTTAAAGATAAATATTACTTTAATTTAAAATCAGACTGACACCCACTTTCACATGTATTCAAATCTTTGTTGTCTGTGTCCATTCCTGACTTGTACATTGTGGTTATTAATATTATTATAAGTAGCTTTCAGACTTGTACCTTGTGGTTATTAATGGTATTATAAGTAACTTTCAGACTTATACCTGGTAGTTATTAATGATATTATAAGTAACTTTCAGACTTGTACCTTGTAGTTATTAATGGTATAAGTAACTTTCTAATTTTTACCTTTGTAATTGGCACAAGCTTTTTAGTTGTTTTTTAATTGTATTTGGAAGTAAGTGTAATTTGATTTTTGATACATCTGTATAATGATGCTAAAGCTGTTCCTACAGTTAAATAAAAGAGACTTCAAATAACTTTCATACAGGTACACTTGCTAAAAAACTTAATTATGATTTCTTTTTATATTTGTATTATTTGATACAAGCTGAGGTACCCATCCTTTTTCCGGGTTATGAACTTAAACAAATATGGGGGTGGATGCTATGATAAATAACACAAAAATCCTAACTTTCACACAATTTATTTATAACATAACATATTATTACAGCATTCATTATTACCTCACCAAAAGTTTTGTCTAAGCTTTAAGAGCTCAATATGTATATACTTAAAACATGTTATATGCTGTGCAATGATCAGGGTGACTTTGTAGAAAGAGGTAGTGGCCAAAGAAGAAGTGGTAGGGGTGCTTTCTGTTACCCGTTTTTAACACCTACCTCTTAATATCCTTTCATAATGTTTCGTGTTATTAATTAATTGAGGGTCTTTGGCTGCAGAAGTGTGTTATGGGCTGAAGTTGAAAGGTCATGGGACAAAGTAGGAAGTAGGTATAACTCAAGAAACAGCTTTTCATAACAGCCTTATGATGGCAGTTGGAGAAGAAACTTCATTTGCGTTTATGTATTATTGCAACAGTGGTGGCACCTTTTTATTCATTGTATTGCTTCATAGAGAGTGCTAGTGAACTCTGAGATATATAAGATGTTTGTGTGTGTATGTTGTTTTGTGGAAGATTTCGTATGTAAAGCGTTTTTGTTTTTAGTGTAAAGAAGAAGTGGCACCATCTGTGAATATAGTTAATGTTAACTTTTTCATCAAAGATAGTAAATACTCAATAATAGGAATAATGGGGATGTAGAGGGGTTGTGAATCCTCATTAACACACTCCTTGTTCCAAACTATCATCCCACAAAGTTTGGTTAAGATTGGCCCAGCAACCTAGGAGTAGTTAGATAATGAATAAACAAACAGATACACAGATTCTTGTGTTTTAGTTTTATATATATATATATATAGAATATAATATTATTGTTTCGTTTTTTTAATGTCTAGGTTTTAGCTTCCCCATATACAAAGGAATATTGAAAAAAGGTTACAACATTCCTACACCTATCCAAAGAAAGGTTAGTAGAGAATGAAATAATCCTTAATTTTTATGTACGTATCTCATAATATAAAAAAATACGTACTCAGTTCTTTTAAAAATGTAATACATAATAAAATTTCAAAACTATCATTAATAATGATTTTTTTTTATTAGAATTAAAGTTCAAATTGACTAATTTTAGGCAGATAGATAAACAGACAAATAAAGAGATGTATGTTGGTTTAAATAAAACATTTTTTGTTTCCATTATTTTGTTAACTATAGTCTTTTCTGGAATATTGCAGACTATACCCCTGATTATGGAAGGGAAGGATGTGGTTGCTATGGCTCGTACTGGGAGTGGTAAAACTGCAGCTTTCTTATTGCCATTGTTTGAAAGACTGAAAACTCACAATGCTCAGACTGGGGCACGAGCTTTGTTATTTTCTCCTACTCGTGAACTGGCTCTTCAAACAATGAACTTCACTAGAGAGGTAAATTAAACAAAAAAATCTGAATTTTAGATATTCTCACAAAAACACAGTAGCTGGAAGTTTAAATTCTACATTTGGCTTTGACTTGTGAGTATTTAAGAAAAATATTAAAACAATTACAATTAAAAAAAAATGTGCTTGTTACAATATATTGCTGATTCTAACATTTTCAGCTTGGAGGTTAAATAGATTGAAAACTACTATAAATTTTGGAGATGAGGACCTAGTTGGAGCCCTAAGTTTAGAAATAGCTGTGTCCAACATTTTAGCTGTAATATTAAGCCTAACTCTTGTCACTTCTACTTATATCTCTGATGTCAAGTCAATGTTCTCACTCTAAGAATCTCATCCTCAAAGTGACAGTGCTTCTACTCAGAACTTCTCTGCTATTTGTTTGCACAAGCTTAGAATGAGGCTTATTGACATTCAACTTTCTGAATTGTCATTCAGTTTTTAGTTTATTCTTTTACATGATCACTGTATTATTTTAGAATAATAAGATATATTAAGAATATGGTACAGCATAGAAACTACAGATCAGCAGCTCCTCAGGGTGCTCTTGCAGCTTGTTGTAACCCCTTGGACTTCTGCTGATTTCCTTGGAGGACCAGTTCCCCTTCCCAACATGTTTTGGAGCAGATTCTTTGTTTTGTGCATTTGTGATCTCCTCTGTTTTGACAAAACTAGAGTACTGTAGGTGTTTTCATCCAGTCTGTCTTTTAGTTCCAGTTCATTTCTCTCCTCTCTCAAATTCTGTTCTCTCTCCTGGACTGTGAAGCTATTAGCATCATGAAGAAGAGAGCTGTGAAAATAGTGATAAGATGCTACTTTTTTTATTCTTTTGTTGTAATTCCACAGTCAACAAAGTCTAATATCATACTATCAGTTTTTTCAACTTTCAAAACTCATTCTTTGTTTAAAGTTGAAAGATTTGTTTCTTTAAAGTTGGTGTGGATAATGCTGATGGACAACCCAGTTGTTTATCTTCATTATTCAGTTCATCTCTATGTGTACTTCTGTTTAGCACGAGAACAGTCCTTTATATCTTTTACAAAGTTTTAGGAATTGTGCTACTTGGATTTATACAGGAGGTTGAGTACATTATATTAAAACAATTCTAATATTTAAATCAGGAAGCCATGTGAAAACTACAATATAAAGTTGTGATGGAATGAAATTTATCAGAATTACATTTTGACATTGTTTGACATTTTGCTGAAAATGTTGGAGAAAGCTATTTCAACATAATGAAGAAAGTATCTGTTTGAACATCTTCATTTCCTTTCAGAAAATTTTAGCTTTAGTTTAGAAAATCGATAAAAATTCCATACTTTGTAATAACACTAATTCAGATGGTTTACTGGAATGAAAACAGATGTATTTTTTTTTGAGTAACATTTTTAAGGTGTCTCTTAAAATGGGTACAATTGTCTCAGTTAGGGAGGTTCACTGGACTTAAAACAGCCATAATTCTGGGAGGTGACAGTATAGAAGATCAATTTGCAGCAGTTCATGAGAATCCTGATATTATCATAGCAACACCTGGGCGTTTTCTTCATGTGGTGATGGAGATGGACTTGAAGCTTTCTTCAGTAGAATATGTTGTGTTTGATGAAGCAGACAGGTAAACACTAACATTTATAGCTTTTAATTCAAATTAATATATTTATCAACATTGTTTTGAACCAGATGTTTAATTTTAAATGATTCATTGTTTTAAAATCATCTGAAGTACTACATAATTATAATTATCTCAAACATTGTTTTTAGGAGTTCATTTTTAAAAGCTAACAGTTCTAAAAAATATAGAATAGTTAAATAACTGTAAAGAGAAAAAAAAAGGCAGTTCATCAAAAATATTCTTTATACCATTAAAAATTAGAAGAGGAATACATGTTAATTTGCTTATATTCTGACAGTAGCTCCTCTCTTGCAGTTTAACAATTTTAAAATTATTTTCTGATAGTGTTCTACAAGTTGTGTATTTTGTGCTAGCTCATGTTTCTAAATGTGCCATGAGTATTGTTCTCTACTGCTTGCTTGAGAAAATATTTAAAACATAACTCTGATTGATTTTTATTTAAATATTTTAGCTTTCTTAAGATAAGTTTTATAACATAACTCTGATTAATTGAATCTTATTTAAATATTTTAGCTTACTTGAGATAAGATTTTAAACATAATTCTGGCTAATTGGTTCTTCTTTATGTATTGTAGTTTGTTTAAGAGAAGATTTAAAACATAATTCTGATTGATTCTTATTTGAATATTGTAGCTTGTTTGAGATGGGATTTCAAGAGCAACTTCAAGAAGTTCTTTATCGCCTTCCAGACCATCGTCAGACACTCCTGTTTTCTGCCACTTTACCACGGCTTCTGGTGGACTTTGCCAAAGCAGGACTAAATGAACCTATTTTGATTCGTTTGGATGTTGATTCCAAACTAAGTGAAAATTTGAAGGTGAGAGTGATTAATCATGATTTAAGATTTTTGTCAATTTAATATCAATTTTTGAGGTCATGTTATTTAAAAACACTAAATGTTGTATAATACAACATTTTCATGGTACATTACAAAAAATAGTTATTCCTACAAGATGATAAAGTATAGGAAATAAGGCAAAAAGTTACTATGATAATTGTGGTTAACAACCAAATTAAGATAGTAAGCTAGTTAACATAAACCACATAAAAGGCTCTATAAAATCTGATAATAGCCACATAAAAACTAGTGTTATTTTTTTAAACATAGCTGTGTATAAATTAGTGGAATTAACCACTGATATTTTTTTAGTTTTAATAAAAATAAATCTTTTTTTTTGTTTGCCATTATTTATATATATATGATCAGTAATTACAACTTTATATCTACACCAGATAAGTATATTATTAAAAAATAGGCTAGATTAGACAATATTTCTCTTGTGTTTCTCAGCTATAATTATATTTTACTATCTCTCTTATTATTTTTCTTGTGTTTCTCAACAAAACATGTGCTTTATAATTTCTTGTAGACAGTATTCCCCTTGTGTTTCTCAGCTGAAAGTGTGTTTTGTAATCTCTTGCAGACGCAATTTCTTTCATGTCGTTCAGATGATAAACTGGCTGTGCTTCTATACCTATTAAAGTATGTTGTTAAACCAGAAGAGCTGACAGTGGTGTTTGCTGCTACAAGACACCATGTTGAGTACTTAAATATGGTAAATAGCAAAATTTCTGTTACTCAGTTTTTCTGTGCTACATCATGAAAAGTACCTAAATATGGTAAATATCAAGTTTTTTCATTAGTTCTTCTGTATTACATCTAATTCAGTACCAAACATGGGAAAAT
This sequence comes from Limulus polyphemus, assembly GCF_000517525.1. Lineage (NCBI taxonomy): Eukaryota > Metazoa > Arthropoda > Merostomata > Xiphosura > Limulidae > Limulus > Limulus polyphemus. Next base: position 170,845 of record NW_013666709.1, on the reverse strand, counting down.
GCTTTCTTTCATTTATAATCTTTTTTTTTTATATCATTGCTACAGTACTAAATCATGGAAGGTTATGTGCTTTTGTTTGTTTTCTGTATTATGCATTTTATTTAAACATAAGTATTATGCTTTGTTTTACTTAGTTCTGCAGTACTACATCATCAAATATACCTAAACCATAGGAGCTAGTATGTTTTACACAAGTTATAACACCTAAACATACTAAGCAACAATTTTTCATTTAATTATTTCTTTCTATTATACCACACAATTATTAGTAAGCTTACTTCCTTCGTATTTACATCATGTTAAGTACCTAAGAATGAGAATCATAGTATCAGACTTTCATTCTTTATTTGGCCACATTAATTTTTGTTACCTTTGATGAAGCTAAACAAAATTCATAATTGAAATTTTTGCACATTTTTATTTTATTGTTATTTTCTGTTCGTGTGAGGCTTTTCTTGTTTATATACGTGCCACACCTAAAAGGGAGATGGATAGTTAACTTTTTCTTCTTATATATGCAGTTATCACATCTTAAATAGTCAATTAATAATCACAGAAGCAAGAATCAAATAATATAAATATTTTATTCACAGACTAGCATGTGTATGATTCACTTTTTAATAATTGTGAACTTGACCTTTCTCCTTGATTTCATAATAATACAACATCAGAGGCTTTGTCCCTTGTGTAGCTTAATGATTAAAACTAGAAGGCACATGCATTAAGTAATGATACATTTGTGTGTACCTTTGCACATACTGCCAGTGAGTTTGAGTAATGTATTTTTCCATTGCCAATTTCATTACCAAAAATTTTTTTTAAGCATTGCTCCAGGAAAGCCACTGTTTCATATTCTTGTGGAAATGAAGTTAGCAAAACTAAACCACATTTTTTGAGATTATTATGAAAAAATCTTATTAGCTTTTTATCCTAACCTCTTAAAAGCTAACTTTCTAATTAAATTTAAATACAACATAATGTGTTTTACTAAAGAAAATTTGTGCATTTCTTCTGTTTTTTGTGAGCCAATGTTTTATTTCATTTACATTTTAGGAATATAGAGAGTAAAGCTTAAACTCTAGACACTGGTTTGTTTTTATTTCTAAATGGTTTTGTGAACGGTGCCTGATTAGTGTAAAAGTAAAGTTCTTATGTTTGATTTTCAAATTCTAACTCAAGCATTAATGAAAGTTCAGCTACAGTATGTGTACAGTTTGAATTTTTCCTAAAATTATTTTTAGCACATTCAAATCTTATATGAGTAGTAGTAGAGAACTTTATCTAAGTGATAAGTTTGTATTTTATATAAATCTGAAGCTTTTATATTTCATGTTCAGGTTCTAACTCAAACAGGCATCAGCTGCACATATGTGTATAGTAGTCTGGATCTTGTTGCTCGAAAGATAAATGTGGCAAAGTTTAAAGCCCGCAAAACCAGTGTACTGATTGTAACAGATGTAGCAGCTCGTGGAATTGACATCCCTATGTTAGACAATGTCATCAATTATAATTTTCCTGGAAAACCTAAACTTTTTGTTCACCGTGTTGGTAAGATGAAGGTTTTTTATATAATTTGATTTCTGTTTGTATATTTTGTTATCTTTGTTTTAAGTAGGTTTGTTAATGGGATGGTAGAAATTTTTATTTTATTTAGAGTATGCTTCTCGGTTGTATTTTTGTTGCTTTATTTCAGGTTCTGTTATATGGAGCCCTTTGTTTTAATAAGTGATCAGTTTTCCTAGTCATGCATTTCTATGATTTTTCTTTTTAATGGATTTGTACCTAAATTTTTTATAACTAGATTTTAGTTCTGAGCATTCAAGTTGTAAACTTATAAATTAGATTTTATGACATAACCTCTTAATTGTATAAAAAATATCAGATGATGTTAAACTATTTTTCTAGCTGTGTACAGATTGATAACTTAAAGCAAACTTTGTTTTTTGTCCAAGAGTTTTTGTTCATCTTTCCAGTATTTAATAGATCTTTTCTTACAACATATGAATTGAATTTATTAATTTAATAACCAAAAAATACAATATGTTGTGTATGTGATAGAAATAACTTAAAATGCACACTTAGTTTTAAAAAAAATACATAAGAACTATTTAAACTTATTTAACAGTTTTATTCAGAAAATAGTTACTTTTAGCTTAATAACAAAAAAAAAGGTGTTTTAAAACAAAACTAAGCTTTTAGTTTCTTTACTTTATTGTTTATCATCACTTTTATATATGATAGCTTGTAACAGTTGGTGGGTTAGGGCTCTTTGTCTTACTTTCAAGTTTATGAAAAACATATTGCATGGTTTTTCAAAGATCTGTGATTTATCAGTCTTGATCCATGTTCTCTCATAAGGAAATAACACATTAGCATTCAAAATGCTTCTTAGTATTCTTCAATTCGTAGAGTTCTTTTGGTCTATTTATGTAATATGTAGTATAGGTATGCCAGTTTTTCTATAAAAAACAGAGAAAGCATTGTGTAATAATACACATAGTTGGTGTGTCATTTAAGTATGGAACCAACTTAGTGGTTCATGATTGTGTCAGGCCAGAGAAACATGAGAATCACTATCTATTTATTTTGTTACTATTAAAACTTTTAATTAATGCTTTCTAATTCCAATGTAAACAGTTCATCTGGCCTTACCTATATAAAAAGGCTTAACAGTGGAAAAAATTGCAAGAGATCATAAGATAAAGGTCTGATCACTGGTTAAGTATCAGATTTTCGATATGGTACCTGACCTCCTTTCACAGATATTACTATTCTTGTTTGGTGCTCCCCTCTATATAAAAAAAATTTTCACATGTCAAAAGCCTTGAGCTTCCACATACCCCACGATCAACATGGGAGAAGGAAGATAATTTAACTTTGAACACCTCAGATGTTGGCTGTTCAACAGCCGTCATAGTATATACTGACTGTCGAATTGTTCTCACCTAAAATCCTGCCAGTATTTTGTTCATTCGATCAACATGGTTCAACTGTATCTCACACGTGATCCATCATGCAACAATCCCCCACCAATAGGAGTGTGACACACTCTCCTGATGCATGTGACTCCCTCTATTCAATTCTATCGACTTATCACTTCTTGTTTGGCAGTGCTCTTGTCAAGACTTTTTTCATTGTGCTCTTTAGTTGTGTTTCTTTTTAAACCTAGAAAATTTTTTGAAATCTTTTTTAACATTGATTGAACTATTTTGTAATTTATTTCAAATTTCTCATTTTTCAAATTTTGTTTGGGACAAAGAGGAACTTGACATCCAATTTCCTCCACCTGATTTTGCTGTATCTTCCTTTGCCCCTACTGTGGAATCAGCTATGCCTAATACAGCTTTCTTGGACATGATTTCTCATGTGTGTTCTGTTTTATCAATTTCCCAGATTTCTTATTATCCTCTTCCTTTCCTGTTACATGATACATCCCCCCACTACTCTCAGTATTTTGTTTCCTCCTTCTCCACATATTAGGGTACATTTTGTATCTCAGATGCATGAAGGAGCTAGTGTGCCTTGCCCTCCACAGGCTTTGGATCAGTTTGCTTTAGCTCACCATCAGATTGAATTTCTGTTTCTTGATTCATAACAGTTGCAATCACTTTTGCCCTTGTGTGTGAGGTGACTCTGATCACCCTGTTTGTTTATCCCATGCCCAGTTTTCCCACCTTTGTGTTAACCTATCAACTCTCCTATGGTACTTGTCCATTATCCACCTCCTTTCTGAGGCTCTCCACTGAGATTCTGAGGGTTTTCTGAGGGATACCTGTTCCTTGCTTACCTCTGCATTGGCATGTTTGTCTTATTTGACTCTTTCCTTACACAAGTGGTTCCTTTGTTGTTGGGGCCTTCTGGGAAGAGACACTATATTGTCCCAACTTTGTTTACCACCTACTTATTTTTGGGGCTTACATACGGTCCTTCTTCTCCAACAGTCTGTTTCCTGAGACTTGAGAATCTCGTGTGGAACCTGTGAGACAGCAATCAACCCTTTCAAATTTGGTTGATCGTTTTTCTTATTCCAAGCCTAGACAACTCCCTATTACTGTTTTCTTCCCACTCCCTTCCAGCTTTTACCAGTTTCTACCTCTAGGGGTTCCTCCACTCACCGTATTATTCAACGAAGATGGGCTTGTCACCAACAGTACCAATGACTACACTGTGGGATTCAGTCCATTGGGGCTCGCGTGACTGTTTTGTTCCCGTATGGCACAATTTTGCCACATATTCTTGGGTTATTTGAGTATTATCCTAGGTATTTGTCATCCACTTCCTTTCCCCCTCCTCTTGTTATCTCAGGTACCTATATTTTTTTCCGTTGCCTCGGGATTCTAACACCAGTCAACACCCGTCCAAGGCAGTACAGAATCATTTCTCCCAGAAAGCCATCATACCTATACCTCATCCTTCTCCAGGTTTTTATTCTAGGCTGTTTGTGGTACCCAAGAAAACTGGAGAATGGTGGCCTGCAATCTCTCTATCCCACCTCAATCAATTTTTGGTTCTACCTCACTTTACTAGGAAGTCTTTTCTTACCCTCAGGTGGACTTTTTCTCTAGTTCTCAGGATGACCAAGGTAGATGCTTCGATTGCTTATCTGCATATTCCTATATCTTGTCAGTCAAGGCATTATCTTTGGTTTGTTCATCATGGGGTATTGTATCAATTTCGCATCCTACCCTTCATGTTTGCTTTGGTCCTGTATGTATTTTTGATAGTGGTCAAGGCTTTTGCCCAACATATGCATGCTTCAGGGTTGCACTTACACCATTACATGGATGACTGGCTTCTATTCGCTTGTTTTGAAGGGAGTCCACCCATCACACTCATCTGCTTCTTTTTGAGGCAGCTCATGTGGGTTGGTTAATCTCTCTTGTTCACTTGAGTGTCTTTTTTCAACACTCATCTCAGTCAGGCCCAACCTTCTCCTTTTGACTTCATTCAATGGAGGTTTCAGTTTTCCACAACTTTACTGCTTTCTCTATTATTTCTCGTGAAATGCTATCACTTTTGAGGCTGTGATCTGCTAGGGAAACCCTTATCACCTGGGGTTGAGTGCACATGAGGTCTTTTCAGTGCACTTTGTATGACCAATTGAACTTTGCACAGGAACCCTTGGATGATCTTATTTCCCTTCCTCTTTCCCTTGTCAACAATTTGCATTGATGATTGGACAAGGTCCACATGTTGGCAGGTATTCCGCTTCTTCCCCCTCGTCTAGATTTGCATATCTTCACCGATGCTTCCCTCCACAGCTGGGGGGCATGGGTCAATCAGTAGGAAGCTTCAGGTCAGTGGTCTCCAGCTGGAAGGCTTTACCATGTCAACATTCTGGAGCTGCTGGCTGTGCATTGTGCTTTGGATCATTTTCTTCATCTTGCCTGGAATCGTTTGGTCATGATTCATTCTGACAATTCTATGGTGGTAGCCTATATCAATCAGCAAGGCAGCACCAGTTCTCATTTCCTTTGTGGTCGAACCTTGGATCTCCTTTTTTGGGCCCATATTTTTGGTATTTGTCTCCTTGCATGTCATGTTCTGGGTGTATTCAACCTTGTCGTGGATTATCTTTTCTGACTGGACAAAATATATCTGATGGAGTGGTCTTTCATTCTTCACATTTTCTAGTGGCTATGCCTTTGGTGGGGTACCCCTCACCTGGATGTATTTGCTACATTCCTCAATACCAAGTTACATCTATTTTGGTCTCTGTTTCCTCATCCAATTGCACTGGCTGTCGACTTGTTCAGCCAGGATTGGACCAACAAATACCTTTATGTGTATCCTCTCATTCACCCTGCTTTATTCCACATATGTTCTCCTTTATCCAGATTGATCTTTCCTTCCCAAAACTTTGGTGGCTCCCAAGGATCATTCCTCCTTCTCGACAATTATCTTTCCTTCCATTTCCCACCTATATTCATGGTCTGATCTGGATAGACTACTATGTCCCATACGTGCTCTTCATTGTTATGTTGCTTGAACGGCTTCCTTCTGTGGTGCCCATTCTGTGGCAACTATCCTCTGATTGAGACCTTTCTCCTTCTACCCTTACCAATTGGGTTTGGCTTTTAAATCAGTTGGCTTATTCTTCCTTGTCTCCATCTTTCTGTAATTTGTTCCAGGTGTCTTCTCACCAGATTTTAGCACTACCTTTTCCCTGGCATCTCATCTTCATTGTCCATTAGAAGAAATTCTTCAGTCGAGCATGTGGACCACACTACATACATTCATCTCTCACTATCTGCATCAGATAGCAGTTTCTTCCTCCTTGGGTTATCATCTTCCACCTGTTCCATTCTTCAGACTTTGGCAAGACTGTGACTGGGTAACTTATATTTTTCAGGGGTATGTCCCTTTTTTTCTTTACAGATCCCACTCTGTGAAGAATGGTGCCTGTCCAGGGATACTCAGACTAGTCAAATCCACAATGTAAAACCATGATGAATTAACAATTATAAGATTGCTCGTAGGTTTTCCTCACAGTATATTTGCTTCATTAATATGCCCTTTCTGGACTATACTTAACCATGGACTTCATGGGTAAAGCAGAAAGGGATAGCTACCCATCCCTGCCATTCCTTAGACTGAATAGATCAGAAGTGGTCTGCTTTTCAAAATAGGGTTTTCGTGGTCACCCGTTGTACTGTCTCCGGTGTTGATGTTCCTCTGGACTCTCCACTGCACTTTCTCCCCTCCTTTTTTTCTTTCAGTGGAGTATGGGAGTTCTTATCATTTTCCAATTCCAAGCTGCTGAGGTGGTGGACCATTGAGGCATCCTCCTGAATGTGATCAATATATATGATGCAAACAATATTGAATCCATTCAGTTGAGAGTAGGACAGTGATGTTCTGCTAGTGTAGATAACTAGGTGTCCTTCAATCTGACACCCCATTTCTGAACAGATTTATCCCCCATCAGATGGCTGGGTTTTGGATTGCAGTTGACTTGCTGCCACTATCATTCTCTTTCCTACCCCTACATGGATGTTGGTTCCCAGTGGCTGGGTTTTGGATGCAGTTGACTTGCTATGTACGGGCCATTGTGCCCTAGCCTCTCTACACCTTGGGCCACATTCTTTTTACTCTCACCCACATTATTGTCTTCCAAGATATTGAGATATCAGTGGTTTGGATTCCTATCGAAACATTGTTCTCTCCCTTTTGGATGTTCTCCTCCCATTTTTCACCCATGTTTGCAACAACTCTTTCCACACTGGGTGTAGAATATACCTGGTATAGAAGTGGTGAGGTCTCCCACAAAGGATCCTCTACTGCGAGGATCTCCCTTTTTCAGGTGTTCTTTAGATGCTTCATTCTTTCCCTCGCACCGGTCCCTCCATCTATTCAATGTGGGATTCTAGCTATATCTGTAGGAGGAGGTAAAGTACTGTATCAGAAATTATCATTTTTCCTATACTGAAAATGTATTTCTGATAGGTACTTACTTCCCACTGAAAACTGATTCCATTTTCTGCCAAAACTTGAAGTGATAGTTCAGTAGAATCAAATAGAGGGAGCCACATGTGTCAGGAGGGGGTGTCTTACTCCTATTGGTGGAGGGATTTTGCATGAGGATTTACATGTGAGATGCAGTTGAACCACATTGAGTGTGGTATATGGGAGCTCCAGGCTTGTGGCATGCAAAAAAATGTTTGCATAAAAAGGGCAGCACTGAATGAGAATAACAATATCTGTAAAAGGAGGTAAGCACCTATCAGAAATATATTTTCAGTATAGGAAAGTTATAACTTTCAAGAGTACTGGGGTTATCTACTGTAAATATACAGGGTGGTCCAAAATTAAATTATACAATTGATAATTTATTTAACAGCACTTTACACATGACATGGAATTATGGGAAAGTTCATTTCACAGGTGTTCAGATTGAAACCTGTCACTGTTCACACAATCCTGGAGTCTGCCTGCCACACTTCTGCAAACTTTCTGACACAAGTCTGTCTGTCCATCAAGTTTTGTAAATGCATCTGTGATGTACCCTTTCATTTCCTCAGCATTTCACGATTTCCTACTATACACTTTGTCCTCGAGCATTCCCCAGAAGAAAAAGTACACATGCAACTGTATACCTACTTTTGGGCCACTGTATATTTGAATTAATATTAAGAAAATGTCGAAGTAACTTTTTTTTTTAACTTATCTGGACTTTAAGTGTTTGGGTGGGAAATGTCATATTTTTAGACTTACTGAATTTATCTGGTGTCAGTTAGCTGTACTTATTTGAAGCTGAAGCAAACTGCAGTTTGGTTATGTTGTGTTACTAAATGATTCTCCCCCTTTCTCTGCCATGGGAGCAAGTGTATATATACAGTCTAACCTGTTAACTGCTTTACCTCCACAACAGCGCCAGTTTTCGTAAGTCCCAACTCAATTTGTATGTTATTTAACCTTTATAAGAATGCCACCTGTCTAACGCTGCCAAGCGCCAGGCCAATTTAGCCCCAAACCCCATTCATCACCTGTGAAAGAATGCCAGTTCCCGCCATAAATATTGATCAGTATTCCTCGACAGTGTAAATTTCACGTTCTGTCAAGACTAATTGCCTTGAGAGCCAATCACTGCTGTAGGCGTGGTTAATTACAATAGGTAGGTGTATATACATTATTTTTTTTGTAAATTCATCTTATTTTTCTGATATAAATAGCTAAGCTTACATTTAAGATTAAATCATTTCTCTGATTGTTTACTACTGTTTACAATAACTGTGCTGTAAAAGATATCTCTGTTGTTTCAACCATATCATCACTGGTATACTTTTTCTCATCTTAATCATTACTATGTCTGAACCTTTATCAACTGCTTCTGTAATTAAGTTTTATTTCCTGTTCAAGACTGTTTGTATGAGCTAGGTACCATTTGAATACTGTTTAAAAAGTTCAGAAAAGTTGTCTGTTTGGCTCACTGCTTGTGGCCTGCATTGAGAGTAATATGATGTAGTATAAGTATTTAGAATTATTAATAAGATCATCTGAGTGAAAATAAAGAAGATTGAATTGGATTGTTATGAATTTGACACAAAGCTACACCAGGGCTATCTGCACTAGCCATCCCTAATTTAGCAGTGAAAGACTAGAGGGAAGACAGCTCTAGTCATCACCACCCACCGCCAACTCTTGGGCTACTCTTTTACCATTGAATAGTGGGATTGACCATCAGGTTATAATGCCCCCACAGCTGAAAGGACGAGCATGTTTGGTAGGATGGAGATTCGAACTTGCGACCCGCAGATTAACGAATTGAGCACCCTAACCACCTGGCCATGCCGGTCCTAACTAAAAAGGAGTGTATGATAATAGTGCAACCACACCATATTTGTTGTATCCAGTGCTGACAAGAATTATAACCTAACAGCAAAGCTCTTCAGGCCAGATGGGATATGGCAAACATAGTAGTTCAGACACTATTTATATTAGCAAATTGCTTGACAACAGCTGTTAAAATGGGATAAGTGTAATTTTTTCCTGAATTTTATGTATGTGACAACACATCAGAATTAGGGTAAGGATTATTACTTAAAAAAAAAAGTATATTATTTATTTATTTCAATACTTTATATATTATCAATTATTATTTTCTTTAACTTTAATTAACCTGTTCATTATTTAGAAGAACTGGTGAACCATAGCATCAATGAAAGAAGACTACATTAATTATGTTACTGACTATAAAATCAAGGCCCAAACAATCGGAGATCAGGCATGCTTCATATGTTCAGCTGGTTTTGTAGTTGTACTAAAATCTGTCAGATATAGTTCATTACATTATAGGCTTTGTAAATTTTGTTTAACTGAATAAGATATTCTGTGTTACAAATTGTACTCTAACACCATCTATTTCCATTCCAAGTAATTCCAGAACTTTCAGCTTGACTTACTTTTTCCCATTTGTTATATTAATTTTATCTTCACTAGGCCGAGTGGCTCGGGCATGTCGCAGTGGTACAGCTTACTCAATAATCACACCTGAAGAAGCTCCTTATCTTCTTGACCTTCATCTTTTCTTAGGAAGATGTTTGAAGCTAGCCAAAAACTATCCTAAAGAAACTGGTATGTGTCATTAGTTTTCTAATTTAATCAATAAATGACTACAAATTGTAAAATTAAACGCAGACCTGTAATTAATAGTTACATTACACTTTATGAAACTTGCAGGAAGATTATACTATTGCCACTAAGCCTGCAGTTTTTACAATTTTAAAAAATTGTTTTAGCTACAAAATTCAATACATACTACTTTTTCTGTAGATGGAATTTATGGATCTGTACCTCAGGAAATTATTGACGAAGAAACAGATTTGTTGAAAAGATGTCATGATAGCTCCATAGACTTGGTGAGTTTTAGAAGCAAACTTTACTTGTATGTTAATCATGTATCTTCATCAAGGTAATCATGATTCATGGATTTAATTATTTTTTGTCATTTAGTGTTTTTAAAGTTGTACTTTGATTTATCGAATATATATAGAATTATTTTTTCTGTACAAAGTGAAATCCTTAAAAAAATAATTTCTAAATGATTTTTAAAACAAAAAAAAACAATATGATACACACTTTTACTTCAGTGTAAAATTTTTCAAAATTATTCTGAATATGTGCAATTTTTGCATAACGTGATCAAAACAGATGTTATGTTGATTTTGTTCTAGCTGCCTTTTCTCCTCTGTCATTCTATTTAGATCACACTTGTACTGCTCATGGATGAATGGCTGTACTGCTGCACTTTGTGCAAGAATATAGACAGCTATGTCATTCACTGGTAGGTCAGGTGGTATCTCAAGAGTACAACTTCCCCTGTGTTTGAATGACAAGAACCAGCTGCATGAATAGTGATAGTTCCTTGAGGTAACTCTGATTCTAATGATTCAGCTGAGTAATTTGAGTTTTAAACAGTTTGGAGTATCATCTTGAGTGAATCAGACAGTTTGTAAATAAATCTAAAGAGAGTAGAGTCAACCTGATCAATTTGCAATTCCACTAAAGACAACTGTATCCAATGTAAGCACCACATTGTGTTTGTGAAATTAACTCTTTCGACACAAGCTTGGTATTTTTGACAGACCTTGCAACCACTCTGTAACCACCAGATAACCATGAAAGTGTCTACACTATAACTTTTAATGTAGTCAATGCATCATTACAAAATTTGACAAGCTTTTTAGTAAAAACTAAAAGTCATTTGCACATAAAAAAATCAGATTTTTTATTAAGTATTTTTACCAAAGATTTGTCTCTGAATATATGGAGTCAGAGTGTCTCTCAGATTCTGACTAGTGTAAGTGCAAAAGGATTTTCATGTTAAGATAAAAAATTCAGTTTTCAAATTTCATTTGCATAACCTCTTAGACCTACTAAATGAATATCAGACGCTTTATACCTCATCTATTATTTTCTCTACTCTAACAATATATGCACACGGTTGATTTGACTGACCTTGTAATCACCACAAAAAATATGAAATAAATCTGAATTACACCCTTTTTTATAATGATTACAGATTGTAACAGAAAAGTACAATTACTTATCGTAAACAGTTTAATGCTGACAACAGTTTACATCTGTTTTTATTTAATTTTATTCCTCTAAGAACCCTGTGTCTTACTAATAACCTTGCAATACAAATTGTAAATCACATGGCGAATGCATAGCTCAAGTTATGATATTGAATGATGTAACATACGAGCTAGTCACAAGCATACTTTGTGGAGAAATTTTTCTCTTTTTTCATTAATTGACCTTATCTAACCCAATGAGTTTCTAATTTTTAACATTTTAGGGGCTTTTTTAACAATAAATGAAAAAATATACATAAAAAACGAAAATGTAGTACACTTGGCCACTTTTTTTTTTGCTGTTGGCATACTGTCAAAACTTCAGCATATTTTTTGAAATGATGGTATTAGTATGTTAAATAAATTTCATTTATTTCAAGTATGCCCTTACGAGCACAAAAAAATAACGTGCTCAAAGCAATGTCATAACTGTTATAACTGCCTGGCTTTTTAATTAAAGCATAACTTGATACTTGAAACTGTTGCTACCTGTACATGATTATGTCTTTACTGGCAAAACCATGGTCGTGAATAAATGAAGTTTTTGTTTTTTTCTTCTATTTCTGTAATGTATAAGTGCCTTCAAATAATTTCCTTAGCTGCTCAATCTGAACTTAGCAATAACAATTTTCAATCTGTAGGTGAAATAACTAAAAATATCTTCTGAGAACAAAATAGTATTATACATCATTCAGTAAATTAAAACTGTCTTTCTATTGGTTATAAATAATATAATAGCAAACACCAGAGAGAATTATTGGCAATTTGTTAAAGAAGGGCATGGCAAGTAGATCTGACTTACTGGTTTATATATCTATAAACAAAGGAGATTGAAAGCTATAAAAATCAGATTATGCTTTAGTAATTCCCATACCTTGATCTCAGGACATCATATATGGGTGAAAAACAGAAAATGAACAAGTTGGAGAGAACAAATGTTACATTACACGGACAAGGGGAGATTGAGAATTTATTCAAGTATTTCCTTTTGTTTAAAAATAAGAAATTAAAACTTATGTAATATTAAAATTTGATTTGTTATCAATGTTTGATGTCATATTTATTTGTTGACATTGATAATAAAGTAGTTTGATTAAATTTTGAACGTAGCTCTGAAAGGTCAACAAAAAAGCAGTTTGACCTACCCATATCAAAAGGGTTAATAAAAATTCTTTTCAATGTGCATGACACTTTATGTCCAGTACATTTATTTTGTACCACAGACTTTGTTTTGTTTGTAGTTAAGCACAAAGCTAAATAATGGGCTATCTGTGCTGTGCCCATCACAGGTATTGAAACCTGGTTTCTGGCTTTAATAGTCCACAGACTTAACTCAATGCCATTCATAGCACAGACTCGGTTAGTTTTAGCAGAACTCAGTATTACTTCACAATTTTTCTTACCAAGCCTGTTTTATAGAGGACCTACCTTTTTACTATTTTGGGAAGTAAATTTATCTTATGATACTACAGTGGTATGATATTGTTGTATAGTAGTATATAACATTTTTAAAAAATTGTTTCATTGTATATTCGTAGAAAATATTGTGTTCTGTAATATAGATATTTGTTGATTAATTTTTTATTTGTGTATAAATGTCTTGTTTTAATGTTAGACTATGATTTTTTGTAGAAACAAAAATACTAGCTAAATACTATATAAATACAATAGTAGTGACTGTTGTCTGTCCATGTAACTACTTCATAGAGTGTGGATAGATCTTCACCAAATTTGGTATGTAGGTTCATTGAGTACATGGAGTGATAAATACAAATTCTCAGTTTGTAGTTTTTATGGGTGTTTTTTACCACTACCTAATCTCCTGTGGATGGATCTTCAATAAATTTGGCCTGAAGGTTTGTTGGGCCGCCATGGAGCTACATGGAAATTTGAGGTTTCACATTTTGTGCTTTGTAGTATTTATGGGCATTTTTACATTTTTATAAGGGAAGCAGTTTTTAATGTCCTAACATAACCTTTCATTGATCATTAATTTAAATAACTTCCATTCAGGGGATGGGTACGCCAGCTAGTTGTTAAATAAATTTAAAATGATGTTGATCTGAGAAGTCCTTAAGATGTTACCGAACTATGATGTAGTCAGTGAGTTTAGTGATTTAGTGTTTGTAAAGTTTAATACCAAGGAGGCTAAGCATGGGTAGTGGAGATGAGTTACCTATTTGATGATATTGCATTTAGATATTTCTCATGGAACTACCCCCCCCTCCTCCTATGTTGTGCACACATCTGCTGTTCCAGTTCTTGCAGTCCAATTAACTGTATCATGTGGTACTATGTGTAACCTGGCCTATGCATGGTCAGCATTGCATTTTACACTGTCAACAACAATGCTTGTCTTAATTTCAACAAACTTCGTTCCCTGATAATTTTTCGGCATTTTCTAGCCTTTTCTTTTAACCATTGAGTTTTCCTTTCTTAAACACTTATTTTTTTCTCTTTTAATATCCAATTCAGCTGATTTGTTTAAATATGTCTTTCATTTTAGTGCTTTTTAACATTTTCATATAAGAATCTTTAAACATTTAATTACTGTTTATTCTTTTCAATGGAGTGGCTTGTCTATGAGCAGAGCTGTGGATTTCAAAGATGGTGACCATGGTTTTAATCCATAGGATACCACAAAATAATCCATGCACTTTAAGCTATGGGTACATTATAAGAGTGACAGTCAATCCATTAGTGGTAGGGTGCTGCTGACTGGCTGTTTTGACTGTTGATGGTTCAACATTAAGGATAGTGGTAGATAGCTGTAGTAGCTTTCTTTCACCTCTACCAAGTTTCACTTTTAAGAGAGTTTTTTGTTTTGCATGCAAAGTGAATATCTGTTTAATCTCATACTTATTAATTTTCTAGACTTTTCTGGTGGTTGATTCAGTTTAATATAATGTAACAAGTTTTTGCAGTATATTTTGTAATTTTTGGCCATGTGTAAAGCTTTGTCCTTTATTTCTGCTGTAGGTTACCTCAGTTTTGTAATACACAAGAGATTTTGTAATTGACGTGTAGTTTTTCTCATTTGTCTTAGAGGTGTCATTTTTATTTAAACAATGAAAAACATAGTGGGCAAATCGACTGGCTGTATTTTGTTTTTGATTTATCTTGTACAAAGTAGCAGTGATTTTACTCATGAGTTTGAACATTTGTTAAGATGACTGATATGATAGATTTAGTGTCAGTTGTGGGTCTGAGATATGTAGTTAGTCAAAATGTTTTTGTTTTTTTCTTATGATTTGTAGTAAATTCACTTCATGAGAACCTAAAGTACTTTTCTTGTGTAATTGTTCAGATATCACAGGGTATTCCTTTCTGAAACAGTTCATTATGTAATTGCTTAATTTAGTGATGTCAGTAGTACAGAAATTGCTGTAATTACTTTCAGGACATATTCTCCCTGTCTTGATAATATTTAAGATTTGCTTTAAACACCCATTTTCTTGGTGACTGAGACTGAAATTGTCTGTTTTTACCTGTGTGGTGATGTTTTTGATCATTATTTAAATTTTGGTTTCCAGAAATATCTGGCTGAAAAAGTTTACAGATTGAGTAGGGTCGTCTATATATTACTTTAAATTAGAATTTCTTCACAAATTGTTTAAGTATGATGAGTATAACATTCAGAGGACTCAACCAAGGTGATTTAACAACCACTACTATTTAGGCTGCTTGAAAAGGTACAAACCAGGAATGGTGGATTATGTTACTGTACCACAAACAGCTGTGGTTTAGACTACAGTTGAACCAGCTGCTGCAATGTAGTTCTTATAGTACTTTTCTTCTTTCCTCTTACAAAAATTAAAAACATGTTTTATTCTGTTTTATGGAGATTCAAATTTCACTTTGTTTTATAGTTATGAAGACTTTCTAGACTTCAGTCCATTTTCCATATGAGATAGAGGTCTGTTTTAACCCCTTCCTTGATTTGCCTGACATAGCTTGGGCACCATCCATGTTTCAAAAAATATTTATGTGAGTTAATTCAGACAAACCATTTCTTGCTACATCCTTAATTATTTGCTGAAATTTATTTGCATATTATCATATATTACAATCAGTGCTCGTTAGATGGCAGTGGGAATGCTGTTTGTGCTGATCTCTGTCAGGTTTATTCTGATTTATGTACTGTCAACACTAGAGAAAAGCATTCCTATTCTTTAATGTGTGTTATATATATATATAACATATAAATCCAGATATGTAACATTTATTTATCAAATATATCTTGGGCATAAATATAATAACAGATCATAAAATAAGTTTTGTTTCATTGATATATACCTATAGGCTATCAAAAAAGCAAAATATAGAAAACTGACTTCCTTTAGCTCATTTCCAGCCTGACAAGGAAGGGGTTAATATGTGTTTCACTGAATGCAGCTACATTTCATAATGTTTGGATGTTCCGAAGTGTGATAGAAACTAGCCAAAAGTTTGTTTTGTCGGAGTTTTACAATAATGGTTGAGATTGCTTTTAGTCCTGTCTGTCTTTTATATCTATGCATTGAGGTTTGGGTCATTCCTTTCATAAACTGTCCTTAGTTTGAACCCCTGAACATATTTCCCATCTGAGATTTTAGTCCCAGACCTTTTTAAACTCCTTTCTGTGTATGTGTTAAAAATATTCATTCTCCATCTTTCTCATCTGAAGTTTGAACCCTTCCCTATTTCATTGACTTTCTTAATTATTTTTTCAGTATTGTTGTTTCTATAGTTTCTTATACCCAAGAATTTTAATTTCTCTTGTTTGTTTTTCTTGTGCACTTATCTTAGTTTGTTTATGAATGTTTCTACTCCTTTAAAAACTTCTCAGGTTCAAGTTGTTCATGTTTTTTTGTCTCCAAGGCTGGAGACTTCTTAAATGTATTGGTAATTGTAGCAGTTTGTTCAGCTTATTACAACATTCCTTCTGTGACATCTACTGCTTCTGTAACCTTCCTAAATGCAGACATCTAGGAAACATAGCTGTATTTTCCACTACCTTCATCATTTTTATGTTTTGTCTTTCTTAGTTCCCCTAAATTCTGACAATTACAAAACATAGCTGTAGTTCTCTGCTGGGCCCTTCTAACAACAACTTGTATAGATTGTTTACACTCTTTGTGGTATAATTTCTCTTTGTTAATGTGTAGACACTAGGGTTGTAAGTATTGGAGTTCCACCCCAACCTCCACACTCATCATTTGTTCCTATTCCCATTGAAATCCAACTGAGATGCTACAGTCAGTGTTAACAAATTTGCTACTGGCCTGTTCAAGATGCATACTTCCTTAGTCATTATTTTTTTCTACATATGTAAAATATGACTGGGACACTGCTGTCAGTATAAGCAAGGTTGCCACTGGCCCTTTGGAAGCTACTTGCCACTTAGTCATTACTTGTACTTACTCCTGCAAAATCTAACAGGGATACTACACTCCTTCTCAACAAGATTGTCACTGGCATTGTGAGATGCATCACTTCCACATTGCCAATTTTCCAAAAATTCCTTCATCAGCCTTGCTTTTTGTTTTCCAAGAAGAGACAGTCTTCCCTGCTTCATTGGGATATTCAAGAGAGGATTCTCTATAAATGTAATAGTGATAGTTGTGTATCATCTTTTAGGAGCAAAATAGAATTAAAACATATTTTTATATCTACGATTACCATTCTCATGTACTTATATCCAATATTTGTACTACGGAAAATTTGATGTCATACAGTTCAATTATATCCTCATGGATGCTGAAATCCAATTAAAAGCCTGTTACACAACAGTGTAGTATTTACATACATCCACTTCTGTCTCTTTCAGACTAATCTCGTAAATGTTTGTAAAAATGCTTACAAACAGTATGTAAAATCTCGAGCAGCACCTGCAGCTGAATCGGTGAAGAGGATGAAGCAGCTTATGAGTTCTGCTATTGGAATTCATCCACTCTTTCAAGGTCAGAAAAAGTTAATATTGTTGCTGTTACTAGAGAACAGTAAGTCTGTCAGATATGTGTTTATTATTAATGTAGATGAAGTTGTGGGTTGGAAATAAAATTATTAATTGTACAACTGTTTATTTGGATTTATGGATCTTGTTCAAACTAGAAGAAATAATTATCATTTGAAAAGTTAAATAATTATTCTGACACAGTTAAAGGTTTAATTTTGCTAAAATACTAAATGACAATATACTAATGTAACTAAACAACATTCTCTGTGGTAGACCAGATAAGACTATTCTGCAAGAATGTTATAGTATGAATATATAGTCAATGATTAATAAATAAAATATTTTATCTCTGTTGCCGAGCTATTAAAGGATTTATCTTGCTAAAGTACTAAGTTGCAAATACTGTAATTACAGATGAATGTAACTAAATATTGTATCTGTTAGAGAAAAATTAAAGGTATAATATTGCTAGAATACTAAATAACAATATATAATATAATATTAATATAACTAGATATCTTCTCTTGTAGGTTTTATATCACTAGAATACTAAATAGCAATACCTAATAAAATATTAACCAATTAACTGTGGCAGGAGCAGCTCATTTGCCATTTTCTGACTCACAGATAAAACTGATTGCCATCAATCACAATAGAACAGTAATTTTCGTCATTCGCATAGAGTTATA
>NW_013666709.1:150378-151642 GCF_000517525.1 Limulus polyphemus | reverse complement strand
AGGTGTCTATTTACTTGTGACCACTCAGTGTATATGTGTGCGACTGACGGATATTTCCGTCATTCGCAGCTGAGCCATAGAACTTCAATGACGGAAATATCCGTCATCTGCAGTTAATGGGTTAATATAACTAGATATCTTCTTGTAGAGCAATTAAAGGTTTTATATTACTAGAATACTAAATAACAATATATAATATAATATTAATATAACTAGATATCTTCTCTTGTAGAGAAATTATAGATTTTATGTCACTAGAATACTAAACAATATCTAATAAAATATTAATCAACTAGATATCTTCTTGTAGAGCAGTTAAAGGTTTTATATTACTAAACTACGAAATTACAAATAATAAGGCCCTCAAGTAGTTTCGCTGTAAGTCTGAGGGCTCACACTCCTAAAAACCAGGTTTTGATACTTGTGGTGGGCACAGTACAGATAGTCCATTTTGTACTTTTGTGCTTAATGCTTTCAGCACAAGCTTGATCCCTGGGACTGACCTAGTAACTATTGTGTGCTTGTTATAGTTTTCATGGCATAATTTTTAAGTTAGTAAGCATACTTTAATGAAATTTGGCAGATTATCAGTAAACATTACAATGCTTTCATATGCAAAATATCAATTTTTTTTATTAAGTCTTGTAAAGCAATGTTTTACTCATGCCTTTTTTTTTCTTTTCGCATGTTGCTTATCCAACATGCAAAGTAATTTTCATTTTAAAACTATAAATACTTCTATCGTAAGAAAATTTTCAAATTTCACATGATTCTTTATAATCTCTAGATAGTTATCAAACATTTCTTAGGAAAAATACTCTATATTTTATCTCTTATTTTCATTAACGAATCTCTGCAAGGGTTTGGTAGATTTGTAACCACCATAAAAATTAGGAAATAAGTATAAATTATGTACCTTTCGTTCTAGAATGACTACAGATTATAACATGAAAACATAAATGTTTAGACTAATTAGCTTAAACTTCACAACATTAGACATTTTTATATACTTATTATTTTTACTATATAGACCTTTCAGCCATGCCTGGCTAACAATACAGAAGTTACAATGATGCAGCACACGTGCTCTCATGTTACCGTATCCAGTAATATAAAACTGATCTTTAGTCTTTACAAAGTGACCTGTCTTGGCTATGTTTTAGCAGACTAGTATTTTGTAAAATACAGTCACAGTTTCATTATTATATATGTATATAGATTATTACTATTTAGAAATAAGTTCTTAAACATATTTTTCTTAAAA
>NW_013666709.1:148519-149501 GCF_000517525.1 Limulus polyphemus | reverse complement strand
AATTTAAAGTTTTTTTTAACTTTGATTATAGACAATTTTTGAGATTGGTCACTTGTTTGAAGTTTTGAAGATTCTGTGCATATAATTATGTTTTGTTGTTGTATAGTTGAGGATTCTGTAATCAATACATTTAAAGTTTGTTTTTTAACTTTGATTATAGACAATTTTTGAGATTGGTCGAACGTCCAAAAGTCAAGCTCGCGATGTAATGCAGTGCAAAAGGAATCATCATGAAAAGGTGATTAATAAGGCTCGTACTAAACAAGAATTACAAGTTACAGAAAAGAAGGAGAAAACACAAAGTTCACCCTGTGTTGAAGATGATGATGTGCAGGTAAATTGATTTTCATTTATATATTTGTCAGCCCTTTTGTATGTAGATTTCTTTTAGCAAACACAGACGACAAGAATATTAAATATAACCACAGCCTTAAGAAAATTTTCATTTTACGTATCCTTCCATTAGGCTCATCCACCAGATTTTCATTCAAACTTAAGTATTGGACTCCTTGATATTTTCTTTGCTGTTTCCTTAAGAAGACTAAATATTTTAATTTCTGTTGATCTTGATGTCTACTGATATAGATTACATTGGACAAAACTCAAGTGATTTGGGGTAATTTGATGGTGATGATTTCAAAAATGTAGTTAGAATTTGTCCATCACCTACAGATTTTGAGGTATTGTAATATCCTAATATTTTATCAGCACTACGTGAAATACCATGCAATCAACTCAGTACAATAGATTTATACTGTTAAAGTAAATTTACTTGGACAGTTTAATGGGTAAAAGATATACATTTTTGATAACTTCAAACATTGACTGTATTATATTGGTGCAAAATTCCAGATAACATTTTTCATATAAATGTAGCAAATTGCACCACTTTCACTTCATTCTCACTCTCATCTGCTCTGACCGGGAATTGCAAAACCTTCACATGTTCAGTTTGCTAGAACAATCGAGATGCTCTCTCACT
>NW_013666709.1:133923-147529 GCF_000517525.1 Limulus polyphemus | reverse complement strand
GGAATTTATTAGCTCCAGGAATGAGAGTTTCAATTTACTGAGCTGCTATCAAATTCTTGCTTTTCACTAAAGCATACAAGATTGGCAATTAAGAAATTAAAACATGTATAATATTAAAATTTGAATAGTCAACTATGTTTTGATGCCAATCTTATTGACATACATTGATAATAAAGTCGTTCAAGTTTTTTAAAACTCTAATAAAACATTGTTACTTGCACTCTTTGATGTGTACATAAGGAGAGGGTTAATCATAACTTCAACTTACCCTGTTTGTTTGATATAGTGCAGAGAGGGTAAAGATTGAAACTTTAAAAAATGAGAAGGCAAAAGGATTTTTCCCAGTGTAAACTAGATTCTTTATTGTTGGAATGAACATGTCAGACATCTTAAGGTATTTTAAATCTAGGATTCTTTTCTTCATATTTGGAAAGATTGTGAAAGGTCACATAGCTTTGGAGATTGTTCAGAATGATACTTTTAATCATGTAAATATCATAATAAATATAAATTTTATATAATTTAGAAAAATCCTTGTAAGTAGGATACAATTTTAATTATTAGGATGAACATAAAAATCCAGATATTTTAGATCTTATGTAAAGCTTGGATGAAGCCTTTATTTTTGCATAATTATAAAGCTTCAGATGAAAGAGAAGTTGGTTTGTGAATAAGATACAAAACCTAGTTTGACAACCCTAACTTTCAACAGTTATAAACAGTGGAAAGAAAAGTATAAGGTCGATAAACAAGATGACGATGATGAAGAGATTAATCCTGGTACTAAGTCACATACACCAGTGAGAAAAGGTTAGTGAAGCTGCTTTGCTTGTATTTTGTACAGTTCTGTGTTGTAGACATAAGACATCAACACATTAACTTTGTTTTTATAAAATATAAGAAAGCAAACTGCTTTAGAGGTTTGAGTTTTTGTAACAATAACAGTTACATTCAGTGGACATAATGATTTTGGTATGTTAAATTAATGAAAATTGTTTATGTAACAGTTTTGTTAAACTGGTGAATAAACAAAAAAGAATAATTTTTTTTTTTAGTTTTTATAGATGAACTTAAGTACAAGTTATGTTAAACTTACTGTTATCAATTTTCCTTCAGTGGTATTTGTGATATATCTTCTAATGTAATAATACTTCCAATTTCAAATTATTTAATGATTCTCTAATGTGCTATATTTCAAATAATGTTTTAATTCTGAAGATGGTTAATGAATAAACACGATGTAAAAAAATCTTCATGTTGGAATATAATTTCTGTATTGTAATTCTGTCCAATCAGATATATTGGTGAACTATTTTCATGCTTAAATATTTTGAAGTAAATTAGGGGTCTTTAGATTAATTATTCACACTGTGTTATCAATATTTTGAGCATTAAAATGATTATTTGTAAGATTGTATAATTATTAATTTTTTGGTTTAGATTCTTAATAGAGTAATACAATTTTTCAAGTTAAGGATTTTTTTAGAATATTTGATATTTCAACATAATATTTTTTTCTTTTTGTTATTGGAAAATTCACTTCAATTACTTGCAGGTAAATTTACCAAGTTACCCCGAAAGCGTCAACTAGGTCAGGGTCGATCAGACCAAAAACGTGAGTTAAGACGTCCAGAAGAAATTCTGAAGGCAAGGCAAAAGAAAGCTCGGATGCAGTTTCACCAAAAAAGAAGACAGGCAGAGCGATCAAAGAGGAAAGGAAAAAACAAAAGAAGATAAACTATTACTAAGTTTGTGTAAACATGGCTAATGTGTATAGGTGGATATATTAAATTTCTATTTAATATGGTTATAATCTCATTGTCACTGTAACAAATATGAAGTTAAAATGTAAAAATTAATCACTAAAGTTCAGTCAAAAAAGTTTTATTACAAGCACCAGCTTTTCCAAAAATACATTTTCATTGCAATAAAGCACATAGGTTACACCAAGAAAATTATAAGAGTTATCACTGAAGGGCAAACTTATGTTACTGGAGTTTGTTTCCCAAACCATTTTGTCGCAACTTGAGAAAAAGACAGTGTAAGGTTTTTTTTTTTATCAGGTCATTACAATCATCTTAATAAAATACAGCTTAGAAAATTCTGTTTCCATGTATTACAGAAAGTAAAAACCTCATATTCCTTCCTTTTTTTTTATGTATGCTATGAACATAAATTATTTCTTCTTTAGTCCTCAATAACAAAATGAACCCACTAATACAATATTCACTACTGAAGATAAACATTTTAATGCCTACATATTTTTTAGCACAAAAGTTAGGTTCAACTTTTTAGTGAGTTTATATTATAAAAACAATTCTGTAATGCTGTTAAATTAATTAGTGTACTGTTATACAGAAGCTTAAGAGTCAAAGTATTCACTTTACTTAACCTTTCATGGGTGTCTGAGCTTAGGTACAATCTCCAACACCAGTTATAACTGCTTGTGAGGCTAGCTTAACAATTGCTGATGTCCTAACAGCAACAACAACAAAATAATCTCATGTATTATGATGACACATATAATGTAGCAGTGTAAACTGGGATGACAAATTAGCCTATTAATAAAGTATTAATGTAGTATCAAAACATAGACCACCAAGAATAATAGCAATGAACATGTTAACATGAAGCATAAGTCCCAACCAATAACTAAGTAAAAGATCAATCGCTATTCAATTTCTAGACACGACAATGTGCACATTTATAGGACTTGGTATCTAACACCAAGCATACTTGGATGCGAATTTTTCCCACCACAAATAAGTACATAAAAGGTACAAAATGATATTGGACATAATCGTCTCACTATCTGGAAGGTAAACTTATTTAATATAACAATTCATGTTAAGAAAGAAAAAGCAAATAATCCTGTTCAAATGTCCCTACAACATCAGACCAAAAAATAATGGTCAGTAATAGACTAACCAAAATTTTTAAAAGGGATTATTGTAATTTATTCTATGATAACTACAGTATTAACTTTACATCCACTAGATAAAAATCAAGTGTATAGCTTTAATAAAGTGATAGGGACTAAGGGTAACTTGTTTGCCAGTTACTTATAAAAGTATCAGAAGAAAAAAAAGGGATTCACAGATATATAATCAGGTGTGAATTTTTAAGAACTGTCATATTTCTTACTGTAGTATCAAATTTCAGATTATGTCTGCAATAATTATTTCCCAATATTAAATGAAAAAAAAAGACTAAAAAACACTGCTATTTTAACACTTTTCACACAAGCAGGCCCATCATCTTTTTTATACTGAGCCTAGGATGATCAGCAGGAAAATTATTTTGATAGATCTCAATGAATGAAGCACAGCATAATTTATGTAATGAAAACTAAATACTAATTAAAATAAATGATGAAATCTATATGGATTATACTATGGTGGGCATTATACTGTCTTCCTTACTGCAGAAATGGCATTTTAAATTTGAGAATTGCTAGGGAAATCATCTTGTAATGCATCGAGCAGCTGCTTGAATTTCAACACTGCATCTTTAGGCTTTATTGTACCATTAGTTTCACAAAATATTGAAATGAATGATTTGTTATATATGATTCCAATCTCCCCTTTTGAAGATAACAATACTTTTTTGCCTGGTTTTTATGTTTCACGGTCATTGCAGTAGTGAATTGACAACTCTCCGATTCAGCTGGGATAGATTCGAACAAGTTCTTTCCTCATCCAACTTGGACCTACTGTTTAGCTTAATCGCTACACTTAAGCCACCATATTCACAACTACATCTAGAACATTTCAAGTATGTTTCAATGCTACATCATTTCACTTTACAAGATAACTTCACCATGTTGACTCTCATAGTCACTTGTCTGATCCAATGACGTAGACCTTAAAAAATAGTGCCAAACTTCATCTTTTTGTCTAATAAAAACAACCCAAATCTTTTCAAAATGAGTAATTTTTTATATCCACATCAATATGCTGGGCTGGCTCGTGTGGCAGGTGTTAAACTTAAAAAAGGCCTTTCATCAATTGTCTTGTGGTTTTTATTAAACATGTACTTGTTAACTTTTTTTTCTTTACTACTGGTTTGAAGCTTCATAATCATGGTTGGTTTGTTAACTGGCAAACAAAATCCTAGTGCCCCTTAAGGATCATTTTGCCAGCTGGTGGCCATTAATTTCAAGACAATTAGGTAGCCCGTGAAAAGAAAAAAACACAGATACTCCAGTTTTACAAAACTAACAGCTATCTGTGAGTCACACAGAAGAAGCCATCACTAACCTTACATTTTATGAAAAATTGACTGAAGAAAGCAATGTTTTACAAACAGCTTTTTAGAAACACTTAAATCTAAAAAAATAGGTTTTCTTCTTATATGGATAGTTACATTAGATTTATAAGGTACAGGGTAAATTGCTATGATCACTTATGAAATAATTAAAAACAAATTTAAATAACTTTTGTGGAATGATAAATTGATAAATTACTGAACAAACTTTGTCACTACAGTTGAACAAGTCTTATTCCAAGCCTGCATTTTGCTTAATGAAATGTATTATCTAATACAAAACATTCTTAGAAATCAAACTGTTATTTTGACTACAACGTTACAGCTACTGAAAAAAATTCTGAAGTTTCACATATATTTAGTAAACTATCCCAAGAATATATATATATATATATTAAAAAGTATCAAGGACAATTCAGTCTTTTGTTACACAATGCTTTCTTTCTATATTTACAGAACAATGATAGGTTTACAGGAATGTAGTGAACTTCTGGCTTTCATCATGGTACCAAGTCATGCAGATATGAAGGAGAAATAACTATCTAGCTCCTAAATACACTGAGATTTTATACCAAGTCAGTTTAATTGCAAATTTACATGTAATTTGACATCTATTTACTATATTATCAGCAGATTACATTAAGGTTACGTCAATAAGTAGAGAAGTTTCAATACATTGTATTTGGTTCAGTTAAGTCACTTGTTACGTATGAGGTTTTCAAGTCCTTTTTAACTGTATAGTAACCTAAATTAATTTGTGTGTGTGAATAATTGTCTCTAATTTATTATTTGATATTACACAGCAGACCAACTGTTTAATAATTATATTACAATTTCTTTTTGATTTCACCAAAGGTACAATTAAAAATATAATCTATGACAGAGGTCTAATGTATTCCCTGATTTACCTATTCAAAGCTCAACAGCACAGCTTGGGTCAGCAAACTAAAGATATTTGGTTAAGCCTATTATAATGTGCATGTCATATGTAAGAGATTTTTAAGTTCTAAGATTATATTTTCAATTTTACCTTTGATGAAGTCATTTCTCTTGTTTTATTATTATATCAGTGAATAATAGTGTTAAGTGGGAAGGCTTATAACAAGTTCTGTTTGTTGCAACTACGTTACTTGGCTTTTTATTTAGTAGATAGATTAAAGTTACAATATGGCTGGTAAATGGAGTATTTTTAACAAGTTCTATTTAGTTAGAATTTGTAGTTTTTACTGGAGGGATTTAGACATTTTGGCAATAAAATGAGAGAAAAAGAAAAGACCTCTACTCTCCAGATAATACAAAAACTTTATTTTAGCCATTGTTTCACCTTTGTGGGTTCATCAGGGCTAGTAATACAATAACTACTATATTATCAGCAGTACTACTGGAGGAAACATTGGATTATATATATTTTCTTCATTTTGAGAATAAAGCCCCCCCAATAACTATGTTACTTGACATTTGTTTTAATTTCATACTACCAGTGGTAGGGAAGTTTTCTACAATTAAAATTATTTTACCACCATATTACAACTTTGGAGTTTTATTAAATATATGTATGTATAAAGATAATGTCTGTTAAAAACATTTTGTTTATTCCTTTTGGTATTGTGTAGATAAAATTTTAACATTACCCAACAAGTTGTATGTTATCACATAAATAACAAGAGATAGATGATTCAATGTATATAAAACATGCAAAAACTATTTAGTCATATTAATAATTACATTTATTCCGAATTCAAAGAATGCAGCCAAGTATGATTTTGTGATTAACTGGAAGTAAGACTATTTTACATGTTAAAATCTGGTCACTACACTTTGAAACAAAACAAACAATAACAAGCAAGAGGTTTAACTTATGTAACTCTTCACTATGGAAAATAATGACCTAACTTACTTTTTTTGGTTAGCCAGCAGTGGCGTTGGTTGTTAATATTGAGAGGTCTTGATTTATATTAATAGTGTCTCTATCTTATTTTTTGTAAAACTGAGGTGGATGCTATTAATACTTCACTTTAATAACACTGAGAACTGGTTCTATAGTTGGTTAGAAAGCCTTGTTTTACCATTCAGTGTACTACACTTCCATTTAAAAGTGGAACATCATCACGAAACTTTCATTAAGACTTATCTTTTACTTCCACTGAAACGCAAAGAATCTAAAAAGTAAGCTGTATATTATATAACTTCACACTTCTACAGCTGTTTTTTTTATATTTAAAATGAAAATAAGTTAGTCATAATGTGTCGCATGGACTGGGGTTTTGCATACTCATGAATAATAAAGCAAACTCTGTAATTATGCCTCACAGTTAACACATAATATTGAAACCATGCAGTTTCAGAAATGCCTGCTTGGAAAAAGTTAGATAACTGACTATGGTAAATAGACAAGACCACTTTGAATATATATATATTCACAGACTGTTACATACAAAGTTACATGAAGAGAATACTTTTTTTGAAGTTGTCAACCTTTAATGATATTTTGATCTAAATCTTTAAAGTATACAAAGTTCTCTTCTACAGGTATTTTCTGGAAGTGCTTCCAGGAAAAATTTCATAGTTTATATTCTAGTATACTTACCCTTAAACACATGTCACTCTTCAGTCCTTGATTTATAAAGTTAAGAAATCCACAATCACAGTGTTCTTAAACAACTGTTCTTACAAAACAAGCAACAATAATTTCTTTGCCTTTTACTTACATATCTGAATTTAACTAAAATCATCACCACCTTTCACTGGAGAACTTTCTTGCCACAGCAATGAATAAGGGGCACTACGTGGCCGAGTAGGGCAGTTCTTCTTGACATTATTTTCTGGCTCCTCAATATGTGGTAGAACTACTATAGACTGATCACTACATTTTCTAAAAAGGCCTCTGGATGTTCTATCATTAAAATTGTCACATATTTTGTGATTAGAGTTAGCAGCTGTATCATTATATTCATCTACCTTTTTTTGAGGTTTTATTTTGGCACATTGTGGTTCAATACAAGTAAGTATGTGAGTTTCTGGAAAAGATTTTGGATTGTTTTTGCATGAGGAATTAAGCTTAGAACTCTGTCTAGTTTTAAGGTGATAATCATCCCAAGTTGTGGGAAGTTTCTTCAGTTCACAGCAACAGAGCTGGTCAGTTGCTTCAAGAGAATGGACAATACTACAACTTCTTGATGAAACTAAAGATTTGGGCCTTACACCCTTTCCATCATCAACAGGTATTCTTACTCCTGACTCCTCAGTTATGCCAGGACTTTCATCAATAAAACTGACACAATATTCTCTCAAGTCTCTTTGAGTCTTTGATTGCTTAAGTTCTGGGATACTGGAAGATACAATAGCAGTGCTCACTCCCCCCTGTTGTCGTCGTCCAGATGTCCTCCACAACCGAGATCTGTGTCCCCCAAAACTCCTGGAACTGCTGTGGGAGGCTCCATCCTCACTACAACAGCAAGAATTACAAGAGTCATCTGTTTTCACAGAACCAACATTATTTGGTTCACATGATGTTACATCAGTAGTATCTCCTCCTACTTTTGGTATTGCATGGGAGAGAGAGGTGTCCTCAGACATACTCTGAGCATCAACATGAACCTCCACTGTATCTCTGGAAGAGAAAGAAAAATTTTTTTTACTATATTCAAAAAACAAAACTATTAGAGTAACTAGTGATATGTATTATATATGTGACAACATTATCTGATAATTTAAATTCTGATTAAGAAGTTAGCACACAGGATCACATACATAAGTTGTAATGGTTTTCAGGTGAGACCCAAAACTCGAGCACTTTCAAAAGCACTCAAGTTTTAAACCACTTCTCTGAACAGTGTTTTTACCACAAAATAATATACTGGAAGACTTATCTATGTACATAACATTATATTTATTAATTCATTTAAAAATGAGTTATATTAATTGGGAGCTCTCTAAATACAATAACAACTGATTTGGAAACATTACAGAAACTAACCCAAGACAGTTATTTTCACGATACTACAATTATAAGAAAAACAAAAACTATTATTAAAAAATTAGTTTATAACAAATATTGTTTTGGAGGGGAATTTAATAGCTCTAGGAACGAGAGTTTCAATTTACTGAAGCTGCCATCAGATTCTTGCTTTTCACTAAAGCATGCAAGATACTTTGTATTTCTGTACAAATGTTGATGCACTAATGGAAGAACTAGGTACTGAAAATCATCCTCAAGAATTGAGACTTTTATTACACTCACCTAAAGTAAGTCTGAAAGCTGTACTTTTGCACAATGGGAGCACTAAGCCATCAATTCCTCTTGCTCATCCTGTGAACATGAAAAAACTTATCAGAGCATGCAGATTATACTTGAGGCCATCAAATATGATTACTATAGGTGGAACATATGTGGTGATCTAAACATTATTGCATTCCTGCTAGGCCTGCAAAGTGGTATACCAAACGTTGTTTTTCCTGACTCTGGGACAGCCGAGATGATAAAATCATTTCAAAATGAAGGAATGGCCAGTGAACTGGGAATCATGAAGAATTTTGTTAAAGGAATGAAAAAAGATAGTAATGGCTTCAGATATCTGTCTGACAAGTTTCTAAAAATCAATGAAGCAAAAATGAGAGGCAGTATCTTTGTTGAGCCACAGAGTCAGGAAGTGCTGATGGATAATGATTTTGAAACAGTATTCAGTCAAAAAAATCTTTCTGCCTGGAAATGATTCAAACTAGTTGTAAAAAATTTCTTAGGAAATCACAGAGATGAAAATTATGCTGTGATGATTGATGATGTGCTCGAGAACTACAGGAAAATGGAGTCTAGGATGATAATAAAGATGCACTTCTTACACTCCCATTCAGACTTCTTTCCAAATGATATAGGTGCAGTGAATGATGAACATGGTGAGCACTTCCACCAAGATATTTCTACAATGAAACAGCGATATCAAGGATGATGGGAGATTACTGTTGGTTCCTTCAGTATGAAACTGAGAACATACACAAAAGGTGCAACAAGACAAACAGATATTTTATAACAAAACATTAAAAATAATACCATGATGAATGTTTTGAACATAGCCTGAATGTTTTTCAGTATATAATCTTATTATACTCATTGCTTTTTTAAACTGGTATTGCTGTTATGTTTGGTTTTTCAACATTCTTAAATGCAATTTTCAATAAATAAAGTTATTAAAGAAAAAGTTATCTTCATGATATATAACAATATTTTGAATAAATCTACCTTAACCCAAAAACTAGAGGCGATCAGTAATTTTCAACATGATTTTTACAATCAGCATCATTAAATTACTATAACAGTTCCATTTTTTCTAGTAGCAGAAAAACTTTTTTTTTTGCCCAGTGTTATATTGCCATGATCTTCCTGCCCTCAGTTTGCATTATTCTTGTGATCAAGCTCTTATAAATGTATTTTTAGGATAAGTGACAATTAATTAATAATCATGAAAATCAACAAATTATTCTATATAAAAATGCTCATTAATGTTTCCAAAATGGAACTTTACGTAATAAGTTGTAGTTCATCTTTCCGTCTCTGTATGTTAAAAAATATTATGAATAACAGATTAACAATCCATATATCATAAGGTAGTTTATAAGAAGTTTTTAGCATACAATTACAAGTACCAGTGAACTTAAAACAGAATTTAAAAAAATCATTCTTTAGAAAGTTTTTAGTATGATTATTGGGAGACAACAAAAACAACTGGAAAAACACCAAGTATCTGAAAACTCCCCAAAAAGACAAAAGTTGGAAAAGAAGAGCTTCAGGGATGAGAATTTTTATTTGCCCTACAAGAAAGCTGATCATGAGACAGAAAAGGGGTGAGATAGTATATTTTTTATTCAAACATTCATAAGTATTAAAAACTTAATCTTTTTTTATGATGTAGGGTTTAAAACAACAGTGTGAAGAGGTTTATCAAAAATAAGTCAGTTAGATGATCTTTGGGCTCACATCATATCATGGGAACTGCAAGTGGCATACTTGCTCTCTTCTTATGATTAAGTTTGATAAACATATTTTAGAAGATGTTGACTAGAAACATCAGTACATATAAGGCAATACCTACAACAAATGTTTTATAATTGTAAACTTTTATTTCACATGTCCTTGTTCTCTAGAAACATTTCTTGATAATTTTGTTATATTCTTCTGTCTAGAACAATATCTAGTAATCCTAGGAGGTTAATCACTAGAATGAAGTAAAATCAATATAAATATCCATCAAAAGTCTACATAAAAAAAGATACATGGTTGACTTGTAAGAAGCTGGAATCCAAATTCCACTTTCAGTCTTAATTTTCTTTTTTCTGGGATCAAAGCCTATGTCCTTCACAAACTTTTTCTTTCGTCGATCCCTAAATAGAATAAAACATCTAAATATACATATAGTTAATGCATCAATTGGAAAATTCATACCTAATGTTTTGAAATTAAACAATCTTTACCCTCTCTGCACTATATCAAACATACAGGGTAAGTTGAAGTTATTGATTAACCCTCTCCTTATGTACACATCAAAGAGTGCAAGTAACAATGTTTTATTAGAGTTTTCAAAAACTTGAACAACTTTATTATCAATGTATGTCAATAAGATTGGCATCAAAACATAGTTGACTGTTCAAATTTTAATATTATACATGTTTTAATTTCTTAATTGCCAAATATCACATGGCATGTCCTGTTGTCTTATTGTTCAATTTCTATTGTATTACTCCTACCATACAAGGTATATAGTGGTTAACAAATTAGAAACTCAAACTTCAGACACTGACAAGGTAAAACAAAATAAGAACCTCCCACCTTTTTGATTTGCTGAGATATCAATATATTTAACTGACCTACCAGAGTAGCCCCTCCCATTACTCCATTCTTTTGAAACCTCTTCTCTACCCATGCCTACTTCTCTTAAGTGCAGGTTTATAACCAATAGAAAGAGTGCATTCCAAACTACATAAATCTGACAGTTGTTTATAATTACCTTAAACATATTTTATTCACATATAGCTTTGTCAGAAAGCCAGATAAATGATAGTGATTTTTTTGTATACTATTACAGTAATTTGATAATTTTTTGGTTTTATAAAATGCATCTTTAAAGACTACAAAAATTAATTTGTCTTTCCCCTCCACTTGATAGAATAAACAAAGCTTAGCACGTACAACATGCAAGTACAAATCAATTTCATAAAATCATAAGTACTAGAAATCATTGCTTTTCTATATACTTTTTTTTGTTCTATGTTTTAAGAAAAATAATTTAAAATTAGTAAATAATAATAATATTTATACACGTTCATAAGCATTTACACACTTTGTACACTTTTACTGCTAAATTACAACAAATTATTACTTTAGAAAATTCTCATTCCAACTTTCCTTTGGTTTTTAAAGATCTTATTTTGACAACTTAATACCAAACTATAAAATTTGCAATTGAAAAATACCATCTGGTGATTCCTTTCTTGTGTTTCATATTGCTGTCCTCATCTCCAGTGAGATCTAACACAGCACCAACTGCTTGCCGGTCAAAACTTTTCTCAAGTTCTAGCCTACATTAAGTAAACAAAAATGAAGATATATGTAGTGTCAAGTCTATAAACATAAAAATGATGCAAAATTTGGAGAAATATGTCAGAATTAAACACAACAAAGAAAAGTTATATAAACTAGATGTAACATACTGTAACAAGTACATTACCAAGAAGTTATAGGGCTTGCTAGTTATGCAATTTGTGCTAAATTTTGAGTGTTCAGCAATCAAATGTAATATGAATCGAGAGTAGTGCAAGAAAATAATACTAGGTTTTTGAAATGAATATTGAGGTATGAAGCCACATTGAAAAATATTTAGGACCCTTTTAAAAATAAGTAAATAAAAAGAGCATAGAAAATATTAAGAACTTTACTTGAAATATCTAAATTAAAGTACCAACTTATAAAAAGGGAGTTCAATTCCCTCTTAGTCAAAATATTACTGCTATAAACGATAGTTATCTTAATAGATAAAATATATTAATATTAATTAATCATAACCTTGAATTTCTACAGTTTCTGAGTTTTTAAATAATGCAGAATTCTTACAAACTTTACAAAAGAATTTCCAGGACTAAAATCTGCCATGTAGCACTAAACTTTCATTTTTGTCTATCAATGTTGCCCATCAGTAAGAACTGCAACTGTTTCACTAGGTGTAAGGTTCACAATTGATAGCACTAAATTAAGGTAGACTCAGTTCTAATAACCAAACTTTTTTTTTAATCTAATTAATTATAAGAACTTATATGTGAAAGTAAAAAGAAGAATCAGTGATATCTCAGCTATAGTACATCTGCTATATCCAGTGCCAAGGGGGATTTTCACCTAATACCAGTGCTTCCCTGGCTGGCTGGAATACAACAGACATATAAGTGACCAAGATGCTATTTATGTCATTCATTACTTGAACAACTCTTTTGATATGAAGTAGATTAAATGTGTGAATTGTGATTTTTATGAATTATATTAATCATCACAAATCAGATTTTGCTCCGTTAAAACATTTTCTGGCAAACTCCCACTCATTCTGTGGCTCATATTTGATTACTCAAAGATTAATCAGGGAATCTAAAAATACCATACAATCAGCAGTTTGACAAAACTGGAGGACAAGCTATGTTAGAGAATGAATTTATAAAACAAGATAGGCCTACAACTTGTGTCAAAGTGAACATAGCCTGTAGCAAACATTGTTGAAGAAATAAATAAATTCATTACCATTACATAGACTGGGCTTTATTGTTACCAAATAATACAAAGGAAGCTGCCCAATGATAGAATACATTACAACATTGTGTAAAAAATATAAAAAAACTAATTGCAGAAATTTTAAACAGTTTATCAATAACCACGATTTCAATTTATTGAATGAAATACTTTACTATATTAAGATTATTGAAAAGCATTTATTACAACAACTACTCATGAATAGAAGATTAAGATAATTATTTTTGCATGACTAATGTTTCTGGATATTCAAACAAAATTAAACAATACATTAAATATCCAGATATTGCATCTGCAATGAAACCAGTACCTCATGGAGATGGTCTTCCAGTGCCACATCCACCTACAAATTGGAAACATAAGAGATATCCTGTGAAGAAGACAATGAATTGTCTTCATCCTCTTCATCTAATAATTTTATTCCTGTGACACCTTAGCATAAACCACCTCATCTGATCACATCTCTGTCAAAGCAGCATAGTGAACTCTTGGTTCTCGTTTACAATAATGAATTTATTAGCTCCAGGAATGAGAGTTTCAATTTACTGAAGCTGCTAT
>NW_013666709.1:128485-132992 GCF_000517525.1 Limulus polyphemus | reverse complement strand
ATTGTTTTGGAGACATTGACCCCAAGCAAAGTACATAAGCTTTAAAAATTTAAAAACTGGTCATATTTCTAAAATCTACCAATAAAGAATATGTTAATGGTAAAAATATACCACACAGACATTGCATACATCTACTGAATTCAAACACTGTACATGTAAGCAGTATGTAGAAATGAAACAAACACTGCATGAGCCTGCTCAATTGAAAAAGTAAACACTGCACATACCAGTAAAAATGTGAGTTTATTAAAAACTGATTAAAATATTGTACATGTTAACAGCATTGTAAATTTAATATAAACACCTAATTTATTGAAAATTCATACCTTATTACAAGATATTCATGTTCTGCACTCCTACAACATAAATTCAGAGAAATTGTTTTCCTACACTTACCTGTAACCAAGAAGAGATCCTGCAAGAGCTTTTGTACTTGCATCATCAGTAAGAGAGAAGTTTGCAGATCGTTCACTAAGGCTTAACGTAGCTGAAGCTGTTTCACTGTGACTACTTAAACTAAGTCGTTTGTTGGAGGAAATATCTGCTTGAACTTCTAATCTAAGTGGAACAATATAATACATTTTATATCAGAATCACACAGATATATAAGGGGTGGGAAAAAAAGACACATTAAACAAACAAATGTATAATCCCCAGTTTGACTTCTAGAGGTAGGACATAAGGCACAGTACAAAAGTTAGGTATGAAGTACATATAGTGAACAACAGTGAGTTTTACAGTAATAAGAGAAAAAAGATACACAGTGATTGATTTCTATATCAAATGTAGGAAATAAATGCATAGTATAACAGTAAATATTAAAAGTAGAAATAGGAAGTAAATGAAAAATACAACTCTGAGGCAAAATGCCAGTATATATTTGAAAATACATCAATGAGGTTTACAGCTAAGCATTTCTCATCAACATATAATCACCCTA
Source organism: Limulus polyphemus (assembly GCF_000517525.1). Classification (NCBI taxonomy): domain Eukaryota; kingdom Metazoa; phylum Arthropoda; class Merostomata; order Xiphosura; family Limulidae; genus Limulus; species Limulus polyphemus. The sequence continues at coordinate 132,052 of NW_013666709.1, read as the reverse complement.
TACAAAAATGTATTATTAACCCTTTCTAGAACAAGAGGTGTCACCAGTGTTCAGTAAATAACGATTTGTGACACTGGAATATTTTGCCATCACTTAGTAGACTTGTTAAGCCTAACTAAGCTTACCTGATGTTTTGACAGGGAAACAATTTTTTGTAGGTTTCAACCAGATATAATTTAGTATACAATGTCATTTTTAGGAATGAAAAAGAGCATCTGAAAAAACTAGACATCTCCTAGATCTTTGGTTTGTTTCCAAGTCTTCTAAGCTTCTCATTAGATTCCTTTGTTCATGCCTGCTAGTCACTTTACCATAAATTACTGCTCTATCCAAGCCTATTTAAATGTCCTGTATAACCAATTTCATAGCTGCACTTCATTAATAATTATTCAGAAAACATGTTGTGACATCATAAAAGGGTGGAAATAAACAGCTGTAGTACTAACACCATTAACAGAAGAGCAAAAACAATGTGAGAAGCAAGACATAGATAATTATATTCTCAATGGATGACAATTCTTAGAAAATATAAAACTATACTTTGAGAAGAGCAAAAAAAAATCAACAAGTGTGTTGGAAAAATAAATTATTTTTAAATTAAAAATTGTTTAAATAGTTATAATAATTGCTTCTACTTAAATTTTGAAATATGACATACAGGTATGTATTTCACACCTGAAAGGTCCTCTGCATTCCAGATAGGGTTAATAGGTTATTTCTTTCATCAATTTTGTTATTATTGAAAAATGAGTCGGAAAACACTGTTATCTATGACTGTTCAGAAGTACTAATACTATTATAGGAAAATGACTTACTTCTGGGCTGCTGCTAAAGAGGCACTGGCTATGCTACCAGCAAGAGCAGTGTTACTGGCACTCTCCCTGTCACTATCCCGTATTAATCCCACCCTCTCCAGATGGCTCCCACTTCCCATACTAATGCTGGTAGACATGCCAAAAGAAACTTCTCCAATACTAGGGTTTACTCCTCTATGGCTGGCTGCTGTGTCTACACTCATTCCATCTAGTGACCAATTATACAAGCACAATGAACTGTCAATTAACATACAAGAAACTTCTACCTATTGAAAAAAAAAACAATTTGTACTTCTGAAGCATCAACTTAAAACATGATTTTTAGTACTGTTAAATGTAAAAACTAATACTTAAATATAGTCAAAACATAAAAGTTTTCATACAATGTATTACATCCACTACAATCTTGAACTATTAAAATAAAGGTATGGCCTACTGGGAGATACCTAAATTCTAATCTCAAAACATCAAATTAAAGCAAAATCTAACATACTATAAGTATTAATTAAGATAAAATAATTACATCTATATATAATATTTGTATAATAAAACTGTAAAATTAACTTTCAAAGGTGCAGAAAACAATATATATAACAACCAGCTTTGAGCATGCAACATTTACCCTGCAAACAGAACCTAAAATGGAAACCTTATCTGCATTGTGAAATTGTTAGGTGCCGCTATTATTTACTGCAGATGTTATTATAAAGTGAACTTGCAAAACAGGGTCACCACATTCTTTAAAAAAAAGCATATGACATTTTTATATTTCATAATTCTACCTAATAAACACTGCTTTAGCTGTTAATCAAGACACATGGTAGTGTGTCATGCAGCCAAAACGACCTGCTGCAGAACACACTGTGTTATTAACAGGAGTGATAGTTTAGTGATTTTCCACCTTCTGTATCTCAGACTGTAATAATACAAACTATGACATATTTTCCGTGGATGTGCTCTACTGGATTCTTACTTCACATACCAAATTTCAAGCAATCCATTAAGAAATACATGAGATATAAGATATCCAGTTTTAATTAAGTTTCTTCCTTTTTTTTTCTTTGCATCAAAATTACAGAAACTTTATTTGATAGAAAAACATGCTTAAGTCACAAGTGCAAATTTATACTACAAAAATCACTCAAATATACAGAAAGTTTTTGCACATGAATATGCAAAAAGATCATGTGAGCTATCAGTCTAACATTTTTACTACAGCTTCATCTAAGAGTAAAAGTGGACCAATTTTAGTTTTTTGTCAATCGGATTAAAGAAGACTGATTTAGAGCACCAAAACTATAAGGTAAAAGGACGTCCAGATACATAAGTTTTGGTTAGGCCAAGCAAAATAGATTATCAGTTTCTTGCTCAAGTTTTCAAAAGAATCATACAGGTAAACATTGTTATTGATTACTCATTACCAACTTTTCAGCACAACTTTACTAAATTTTGTGAAATTATCCAAATCAAAGAGCGTTTAGCATCACGTGATATTAGCTTAAGCAATTAGCATAAATAATGATGCTTGATACAGCTGTACCGATTGCATGGAGGTGATGACAAGAAGCTGTTAATCTAAATTCCATTACTATAAAGGGAGTTATTAACACTGTTCTGGAGAGGAAAACTATCACCATATATTTTAAAGAATCTGGTTGGTTCTCTAAAGTATCGGTTGCAATCTTAAAGCTAATGTTGGCTACTACCAAGTGTCATTTTTTTACTTACTTACTATGGTTTGTTGGTGTATATTGACAAAAAGTCATGATATTTTCTAAACAAAATCAACTTAGGTGTGGCCAAAAAAAGATTGAGCAATTTTGATTTCATTCCTCTAAGTCGCATGCTCAATCCTTTTTTGGCCGCACTTTTTTTTCACACCTGAGATGTTTTTTATTAGATCTGGTTATAAACTCTTCAGATTACAATACTACAAATAAGGATATTGCAACTTCATGGCAAACAATAAAATGATGTATTTGTTATTTATAAAAGAATCTTTCAATTAACCTCTTATCAAATACAATTAATTAAATCATTGTCAGAAGCAAAGTCATCTATAGTGTAGTCGTGCAAAATATGAAAAATTATTTTTTTTTTTTGTTCGGTTAATTCATTCTTTTTTAAGTATCCAACAAAAACCTGTAATGTTTTCCTTTATGCCTGACAGTAGACATTTTCACTTGGTCTGCACAGTAACTATTTTTCATTGGTTGTCATATTTAAATAAATTTTGATCAATTTACAATCAGAACATTACATCTAATATTTTCCAGCATTTATTTATATAGTACTTAACAGGCAACAAATCTTCTAAAACCAACAAAAAACTATGACCATCAGAAACATTTAATGAGCCATAAACATGTACACTCAAATAGCCACCTACATGACACCACATGCCAGTTTTGTGTAAGCATATCTACAAATATCATTTGAAGTTAAATTAATATTACATCAATATTCTATTATAATGCTGATATGTCAAAAACACTTAGTTGCTCACCATCTTCAGAGAGTTTGGATTAATTATATATATACACCTGGAAAAAAATTAAGCACCCCCAAATATTTTTCAGGATTGCTTATTGAAAATAAGGTTTAATTTTCATGATGTTGAGCAATGTTCATAATTTCAAACATAATTAAAAGGATGTGAGCATTCAGGTGTGACATTTAAATCAGGCGCGTTTTTTTTCCCACGTGCAACTTGCTCCCTTCTTCACGTCCAATATGCACTATTTTCTCGTGC
>NW_013666709.1:125507-127543 GCF_000517525.1 Limulus polyphemus | reverse complement strand
TTTTATATATATAAAACCTAAAAAACTTTCATTTCATATCCTCCATGTGCAAAATTTTATAAGGCTTAGCAACTTACAGCAAGCAGCAACTGAGTACAAAGGTCATAACAAGAAGAGGTAATTGTTTGCTTTACTTCTTCATTTACTGTTCTATGTTTTAAGAAAAATAAGTTTAAGAACTTGCTTGTAAATAGTAATAATCTATATACATACATATATACATAATGTATAATAATAATTGAAATGTTACTGTATTTTACAAAACACCTAAACACAGCCAATACAGGTCACTTTGTAAAGACTAAAGGTCAGTTTTATATTATTGGATATGGTAACATGAGTGCACGTGCACCATGCCACTTAACTTCTGTATTGTTAGCCAAGCATGACTAGAAGGTCAGTATAATAAATATATATAAATGTATAATGTTATGAGATTTAAGATATTTAGACTAAACATTTGTGTTTTCGTGTTATAATTTGTAGTCATTCTAGAACGAAAAAAGCATAATTTATATTTATTTCCTAATTTTTTATGGTGGTTACAAGGTTGGTCAAATTGACCATATAGTTAGGGTAGAAAAAAATAATAGACAAAATATAAAGTTATATTGAAAATAAACACCTGAAATGTATTTAGGAGGTTTTAGAGATTATACAAATAATATCTGAGATTTTTGGAATGAAGAATAGTTTTTTTAATCATGACATGAAAATCTCTTCACACTCGGACTAGTAACAAAATGGACTTGACATTTTCAAAAACAAATCTTTAGTAAAAATACTTCAATAAAAAATCTGATTTTTTGTGTACAAAATACTTATTAGAATCATTACTAAAAGCCTACCAAATTTTATGAAGATACACACAGCATTAAAAGTTATAGTATAAATAATTAACATGTGCAAATGTGTAAACGAACTCGCGTATTTTATACTGAGCCTATTGCAAAAGGGTTAAAACCATGTATTAAAATCTAACATTGGAGCAAATGGTTCACCTACTGCTTCAATTGATTGACATTTGGTTTAGTGATCACACATTACTGGCAACTGGAATTGGATATACGAGTCTTTTTTCTTGCTTTTTAATATTTAAATGTATTCTTAGATTAGACTGATGTTTTAAAACAAGTTCATTTGGTACTATATGTATAGTAACTGTTTACAATTTCTTTGGTAAGTATTCAGTTCCTTTTGAAAATTACATTTCACATATATTTTCTTCTTAGGATTCAATTATACATTCACATTACAGCTTGCAACAAATAAATAAATCTCTACACAGCAAGACTATATGATGTACAAAAATGTGTTATCTTGTGCCATAAGCTAAGGTTTTACTACACTCATCATCTCAGAGCCATTAAAAGCTAAAGCCATTTTACTTAGGTTTAACTACTTCCTAAGAACTGCCAAACAAACAGCTTTCTAAGAGACTGGAATAAGCCATCTATCAAACCCAGATCCATCAAGCAAAAGAAGTTTCTTACCTGCTGCAACACCAAGATCATTTTCTTCATCAAATTCAATTCTCACTCCAGATGCTGATGTTGTTACACCACAGCCTCCAGAACGACAGAGAGATATAGGAACTACTCCATACACGTAAGCCAGTAAGATGGGTACACCAATACCTAAAGATTGGTGATGGGTAATAGGAATTAAATTTCAAAAAAGAAAACAATATTTAATAAATACATCTAAATTAAATCAGAGAAAATTAAAGATTCCATTTCATATAGACAACATGAACATCACAACTAAATAGATGAAAATAAACAGGTGTATATAAATTTGCATGCTACTTTGTTTGCTGACTACTAATCCACTTTTTGTCCAGCATCATCAGGCAAATATATCCTCCCTCTTATATATATATATACATATGAGTTACCCGGCATTGCACGGTGAAAATGTAGATTTGAAATGTATAGATCAGTATTTTTTTCAGCAAATTATTCAGTAAGTAGATAAAAGCTGTGATGTGAGAACTAAAAAAGCATTTAATTAAACAAAGCTTTATTTGAAATTAG
>NW_013666709.1:69803-124507 GCF_000517525.1 Limulus polyphemus | reverse complement strand
AAACTTCCTCTTTCATATATATGTGTGTGTGTGTGTGTGTGTGTATATTTTTAATATGCAACAAGATGTCCCTAAATGCTAGTGCATGTAAAACCTACCAACAGCAATCCCTGCCAATACAGGAGACACTATTATTGAGGCCATTACTCCAGTGGTAACAGCTAGATTTCTTTTGTGTTTACCATTATTTTTGCTGGTGTGGTATCGATGGAGCTAAAAATACAAAATATCACCAAGTTTAAAATTACACAGATACAATAATCACACTTTTAATGTTTGTAACAGAATTCTTTTTTATAGATGAAAGACTACCAGAGAAAATAAATTCAAAGATAGTGGAATACAACAGTGTTACATCAATAACTTATGAATATTCACAATTCTATAATAATATCTATACTGTAGAACAGTCATAAATCTAACATATATGAGGTTGTTTAATAATGTATAAATATTTAACCCTCTCGCCATGGGCTCAGTAAATTACACTGACCTCATGGCCCTAAAACGACCATCAGTTCCCACACTATAACTTTTAATATGTTTTGTGTATCCTTACAAAATTGAGCTGGCTTTCAGTAAACATCACAGCTCTTCCGTACACAAAAATTCAGATTTTTTAATTAAGTATTTTTACTAAAAATTTGTCCATGAATATGTGGAATCAGAGTTTTGACTGCTCCAAGTGCAAAGTGATTTTTCATGTTAAGATAAAAAAAATACTTTTTTCACCTGAAAATTGTCAAGTTTCATATGGATAAATCTTTCTAAAACCTCCTAAATAAATAACAAATGTTTTTTCAGTAAAGTTAATATTTTACCTGTTATTTTTAATACTCTAACTCTATATGCATTCTGTCGATTTGACTGACCTTGTAACCACCATAATAAAAAACGAAATATATCTAAATTACCTTTTTTTCTTTCTAGAATAACTGCAAATTCTAGCATAAAACTATATTAGGTTATCCTAAATAGCTCAAAGCTCGTAACAATATACACCTGTTTATACCTATGTGCATTATTGCCCTTTGATCCATGTCTAATAATTTCACCATTCAGTTGTAAATCACCCGACAAATGCATAGCTCAAGTCACTGTACTGAATTACGTAATGCACAAAATGCTTTCGAGCATACTTCGTGAAGAATTATTATTATTTTTCACTATCTTACCTTATCTAACCTAATAAGTTTTGAATTTTACGTTTTTGTTACTTTTATAATAATAAATAAAGAATATACATGAAAAACAATCAATACAGTACTTACTTATGTTCTCTTCTTTTTTCTGTCAACTGTCAATGAATGTTAAGCCTACCGTTTTTTATACTAATGGTATTATTGCATTAAATAATTTTTATTTCATTAAATAATGCACATAAAGTCACACAATAATAATATGCAGAAAGAAAACAATATCCTATAACTATCATAATTATCTGGCTTTTTAAATATGCGATAAGAGCCTTTAAAAATTTAGCTAAGCTTCTCAATGTGAATACAGCAAGAGAAACGTTTCAGCTGTAAATGAGACAGATAATACTCTTTACAGAAAACAACATAATATGTCATTTGATAGATTAAAACTTTGACTTTTGGTTATAAATAATATAGTATAAAACATCAGAAAACTATTGGGAACTTGTGAAAGAGATGATGTGACAGGTGGGTGTGGCAAGTAGATCTGATTTTCTAGTTTATGGCTCTGTAAATAAACAAGATTGAAGGCTATAAAAATTATGCTTTGCATTATTAATATTTATATGAGTAATTTACATTCAATTCTGTTCTTCTCAGAGGGGTGGTAGATAAACTAGAAAAGAGGGAAGACCTAGAGAAAATTTTTTTACAATTTTCATACTAGAGGAGATTGAGGATTTTGTTTAAGTATTTCCTTATAAAATTAAGATATAAAACTTATATAATATTAAGATTTGATTTATGCACTACATTTTGATGCCAAGATTATTTGTAGACAATAATAATAAAGTAGTTTAATTAAATTTTGAATGTGACTAAAAAACATTGTGACATGCACACTTTGACCTACCCATAGAAAGAGGGTTAATATAATTCAAGAAAACTGCATGGAATTATGCTGTATTAATCTTTACTGTAACAAATTGTTGCACTGATTTAAAATGCATTCACATTCCCTAACGCAAACCAAAAGATATACTGGATAACAGTTTTAAATCTTTCTTGTTCCATAAAGTTACTTTGATATATAATGTTATTTCTGGTGTCATTAAAAAACATTAGATTGATGTACGACACATTAATACTTACTGTTGCAGAAGAAAGTTACACTGAATGCATTATATTAATTTTTTATAATTTACAAATATTTACTTTAGTAGAATAATTTTAAACTGAATTATAATTTATTACTGTTGTCAAGTGCTCAACTGGATATCTTGGTGACTGACAGATAGCTCAAACTTGTAAAGATACAAAATTTCAAAGGTTTGGAGGTCAGTCCCTGGTACCGAGCCCCTAGTGAGAGAGTTAAGCTATAGGTTGTTCATCATAACCAAATACAATACTATGGTAAAAAGGTAGCTTATTGGCAATCAGTGGAAGTGACTTAACTAAATTTTGAATATTTTATATATTAATGTAAGCAGTGTGTAAATAGGCATAGTCATTACTGAGTTATTTGAAATAGTTTACATGTGTTAAAAGAGTTGAAAAAACAAAATGTTAGTAACTTGTTCTGTTAGGCTTTTAACATATTGTGAAAACAAGAGTAGAACATTTTTACTAACAACCATTTTGTGCTTGTTAGTGTTTATGCTATAACTTTTAATACAGTAAGCATATCTTCACGAAATTTTGCAGATTATCAGTAAACATTACAAGGCTTTCATATTCAAAATATAAGATTGTTTAAATTGAGTGTTAAGGTTTTTTAAGTAATGATTTGCTCATGAATTTTTTCTTCTTGAATGTCCAACATGCACAATAATTTTAAGATTAAAAATACTTTTATGCATCAGAAAATTGTCAAGTTTCACAAGCACAATCTTTACAACTCTCCAATAACCTCCAGATAATTACCAAACGTTTTTTGTTCAGAAAAACTTTATCTTTTATCTGTTATCTTCAATATTGTATCTCTGTTGTTTGGGTTTGGTTGATTTGACTGACCTAGTAAGCACCATAAAAAATTAGGAAACAGCTATAAATTACACTTTTATCGTTATAGTATGACTAGAACTTATAACCAGAAACCACAAATGTTTAGTCTAAATAGCTTAAATCTATCAAATTATACATATATATATATATATATTTATTAATTTTATTATATTGACCTTTCACACGTGTCTGACTAAAATTACAGAAGCTGCAATGACATGACATACGTGCACTCATATTACTGCATCAGATAGTATAAAACTGGCCTTTATAAATTGAACTGTCTTGGCTTTGTTCTAGTGGACTAGTATTTTGTAAAATACAATCACATTTCAGTTATAACACATTATAGACGTATATATATTATTACCATTTACAAACATGTTCTTAAATTTCAGTTATTTTTCTTAAAACATAGAACAGTAACTAATGAAGTATAGAAAACAATTATCTCTTCTACTTACTAACTTTATACTCATTTGCCACTTGCTGTAATTTGCTAAGCCTTGTCAAATTTCGCACATGGAGGATGTAAAACAAAATAATTTTCTAGGCTTTTTATATATGTATTTTGAAATAAAAAAATCATAAATTACTATACTAATACCATATAAATCCACTATAATTCATCAAGCTTAGTAACTAAGCTGTATTTAGGCCTAAACAAATATGATGCTAAATATAGTGATATCTCAGCAAATAAAAAAGATAGGAGGTTCTTATTTTATATTCTAGCTTGTCAATATCAATAATTTGAGTTCCTAATTCGTAAAAAAATATAGATTTTGTACTTGCACATCACAAACATCTAGTATGCACCAAAGCTGCATTCAACATACCACGTGACACAGAAAAATTGATATTTAGGTTGTTTTTTTAATGCTTACTTTTAAATTAAGGAATTAGCTAATGTATAATACTAAAATTTGAATTATAATCTACAGTTTGCTACCAAACTTATTGACATACATACATAAAATAGTAGTTCAATAAAATTTTGAATGTAAGTTTACAAAGATAATGACATGCTCTTTGACCCCTGACCATAAGAAGATCCGTAGTGAGAGGGTTAACATGTTGCCTTTTGAAATATGGTACACCACATCATAGATTTGTTGTTGTTGTATATTTATCAGCTGCTTTATAATTCTAGATCATTATACTTGAATATTATAATGTTTTTGTTTATATACTTATTACAGCCTAATCAGGCATTATTCTAAGTTGGGAGATAGCTGTCTTGATGATGCTCATATTTTGGATAGGTCTGTCAACAATTATGATGGATTCCAGCTTTAAATATAGACTGAAAATCTTATCTCAAAGTAGTAATTCTACCTGCAAGTATTCATCTTGAATATTATCAATAAACCAATCATACATCCAAGAATCCATCATTTCATAGGGCACTTACAGATAAAACAAGTGAATAAAGAACGTTTTCATTAGCACGAAATATTACAATGGTTTTCACTTTCCACATTATTCTTTTCAGGAAGTTGGCTTATAACACCCTTCTCTGTTCACTTATTCTGAACAAACATTAGTAGCAGTTTTTCATAGTTAATTTTTCTGGTAACTAGGTAGAAAGTAAAAAAGATAATATGATGTTCATTACTGCATTCGTTTTCTTGGGAAATAATCTCACACTACATTTAATATGCTTTCTGTTGTTGTTTTTTCTCTATGGATAAAGATAATAAATATGGTATTATGAATTCTGTGTCTCTAGAGGTGATTGCAGTCCTAAAAAGCATAACTAGAAATGTGGTACATAATTCAACAATACATGGTCTGGTAATATTAGAGTAGTCCTTGACTGGGACTTAAGCACTTTCACCCACAGAACTACTTATGGTCTTGCTGTTAACCATAGAAGATGAATCCATAACTGGTCTACTATCTGATAGTCTTTTTCTCACCTTCTGCAGAACTATTAATTTTACAATTCACAATTTAAGTTTATATTTTTTACACTAAAATATTGTTGTTTTGTGTGGTGGTAATCTTAGTATCTTACACAGCTGCAAGTCTGAAATCATAGCTTAAAATGCACTCTAATCTCCTTATATGACCACATTTTTGCATCTGCTATGTCTTCCAGAGTTTTCTGCAAGTTTATGTTAATTTTTATTTAATGCTTTAGAGTTCTACTATTGCCTATTTTTTGGTTGTGTACGGATGATTAATAATTTTCTCAAATAAAGTTGCTATCGTTAATAGAGATCTTTAGTTTTAAGGGGCAGAGCTAAAACATGAAGTGAAATACTTACTGTTGATTCTGAAATTACAGTGATCCTCGAGGATATACATTACATATCTCATTACATCTTTTATGTAAAATTTGTTAAAGAAATATTAACTGTAAATATATGACTATCTGATTCATTACTGATAGTTTCTTTCTCATAGTTCACAAGTTTTCAATAAATCACTTTTAACATAATTTATATAAATCTTGCGTCTACAAAAAATTCATCTTGTAAGTGAGTTGTAGTTTGATACTGCACTACAAGGTAGAAACCTCACAACGTATGTTCTAAAGCAACTTACCTTCCTTCCTACCCATACAGGAATACCAATAATAATGGCAGGAACAGCAATACCAGCTATCAAGGCAATTCCCACAGGGGCACCCACCAGCATTCCCAACTGCCACAAGATTTTCTTCTTTCGACTCCATGGCTTTTTGCCCCAAAATGTACAGCCTGATGGACTGTCAAAGTATAAAGAAGGGTTAATGATTCCTGCAAACTTTGGAAAACTTATTTCCTAAGAAACTGTATGACAAAAAGCAGAATTTTTTCTAGAACATAAATACAGAGCTTCGTTACTCCTTTAGATGTTTTTAATATCTACTGATAGGTGAAGCCGTTAAAATAATAAGTTATTTTAATGTTTCTACTTAGAAGTTAAAGCATTTACTTCAGGACAACGAAGTTTTTGTTCTGTCATATAATTACATTCAAATTTGTTTTACTTGCTTGATTTAATCTTTCTTTTCAGTTTCATATAGAAATATACGAAACAATACCCTCAAGTAAAAATTATAAAATGTTCTTTTATAAATGTGTGTAAACATAAGCAATTAAAACATGCACTAGGTAAGATGAAATTAAACAACAGAAATGTATTGTTTTAACTACACCTTAATTCTATAAAGAATAAACAGAAATTAAAGTTCTTAGCTTAATCTATATTTTACAATAATCTAAAGATAAATGCATTAATTCTCTTAGACGCTCTATAAATGAACAACAGGAACATACTGTTAAAATTAAAGTGTGACATTATAAGATATTTCTTTGAGTATGGTTATTATGAAAGAATAAGACAATGTGACTTCCTTACCTCAGGTAATGCAGATCTGTTATCTCATTCATACACAGCCAACAAAACTCCGTACCACAAACACTGCATGTCATGTGGTTGCATGAACCATCATCCATCTTGACGATTAATACCTTACAGCAAGGGCACAGCTTTATGTCTTCTTCTAAAAAAAGTTTATAAAACCTTGGATAATAATGTTTAAATAGTCATTTTTATATCATTAAACATAAAACCTGAAATACAATACACTTTGTGTGAGCTACTACCAGTAATAGTACATATAAATTATAATGACTTATGGTATAAAAACACTAGAAATTCCATAAATAAATGTTTAATTATATACTTTCACTAATTCTACAAACTTATGACTGAAAACAAAAAAGAATGTACAACAATATAACAATCACACTATATATGCTATATCTAGTACTGATGAGGCCTTTTGCTGAATATCAAGGTTTATCAGGCCAGCTGGGATACAACAGACATACTAATGGTTCAGATGCTATTTATATTACCAAACTGCATGAACCAAACTGATATGATAAGAACTGGATTAAGTTAATGATGTGCTATATCTAGTACTGATGAGGCCTTTTGCTGACTATCAAGGTTCATCAGGCCAGCTGGGATACAACAGACATACTAATGGTTCAGATACTATACATATTATCAAACTGCATGAACCAAACTGCTATGATGTGAACTCGATTAAGTTAATGATGTGTAATGTTTTTACACATACTAACAACATTTGGTATTATATCATCCAGCACAGAAATCAGTACTGATTCAGGACATTCAAGCTTGCTGACTTTTTGTTCTATATTTAATGTGACATACAATTACAACTAACTGTAATTAGAACCATACTGAAGGGACTCCAATTTACAAAATGAACAGAATGTCTGCAAGGCGCTCTTAATCAAGTATATTATAAAATGTTACACACAAATGTACATTAACTTTTTTGTTACTGCCTAAGTGGATAACACCAAACATGTGACCCCAAAGACACCATCAGAGTTTCCGTACTATAACTTTTAACATGTTTTGTGTATCTTCAAGAAATTTTTAAATCTTTTAGCAAACACTACAAGTCTTTTGTAGACAAAGTATCAACATTTTTAATCAAGTATTTTTACAACATATTTGTCCATGAATATATGAAGTCAGAGTGTGACTGCTCCGAGTGCAAAGTGATTTTCACGTTAAAATTAAAAATACTCCTCTTCATCTGAAAATTTTCAAATTGTATTTCCTTAATCTCTAAAACCTCATAAATAAAATTCAAATGTTTTTATTTCTGAAAAACTTTATACTTTATCTATTATTTTCTCTTTATGGGGTTGGTAAAATTGACCAACCTCATAACCACCATAAAACTTTAAAAGTTTAAAAATAGAAAATAAAGAAAGTAGTACTGTTTTATACTTTTTAAGTATTGACCATGAAGTTCCAAAGTACTTCCTTTGAAAGTTTCTACTTCTAACCTTTTCACATCTATTTCATATGTATATTTTACTGTTAGCAGCTGAAGTAGAAACCTGCTGATCATAAAGATAATGAATCACTTCTCCTGCCATTAGACTGTTTATGTGACACCATAATATGATACTGTCAACAGCAAATAAGCAAGTGCAGCACAAGTACCAGACCTTTCCCACAGAGTTTATCGTAATCCCAGCTCTGACAACACAGGGGATAGAATTTATCAGCTATTATGTTTAATCTACTTTTGAATTTCAATCTCAAAATTTAAATTTAGCGTTTGTACAGTTTACAGTAATTTACTTTCACTTGTATTTAACAACAGTCAAAATTAATCTGTGTAACGTTTATGTGAAAAAAAGTTACTTTCCTATTAAAATTTTGTTTCTTCAAAAATTTGATTTTCTTAAAACAAGTGGATCCTCCAAACATATCTATAGAAAACCAACTATTCTTGAAACACACGTGTACATACATGCCCATGCATACATATTGCAATACACCACTCTAGTTACTGTTACTAACTTCACTATCATTACAGTCTACCACCACCTACTTTGAATAATTGAGTCTTGGCTGAAAGACACCGAAGCAGAGCGTGGGTGAGGAGAATGGCGAGCTCTTTGAGCTCGTGCAGCATCACAAGTCTGGTTGGGATGCCACTCTTGCTTACAATGGTAACAAAAGTAGGTATCACAACCAGGTCGATCACACTTCAACTTAGGGCAGCTTGCACACCCAGTAGCTATGACAACATACCTATCAACAAAAGATGGATTTAGAACATTCAGCTTAGCAAGTTGTTATAGTAACTATCACTAAGGCTAATTTTAATATTGTAAGTGACATAAAGAAAGCTTGACCACTCACCCACAGTCAGGAGCAGGACACCATCTAGCATCTGGTTCAGTCACTAAAACCCGCCGAATCATGAAATCTTCATATTTTGCTATAACAATTTCATCGTTCAGGATCATTCGAATGTCATTTGGATGAAGAGGCTCAGTGCACTCTGGACATGAGATGTTTACTCTGTTAATAAAAAACGTTTTGAGAGCCTTTTACATTCACTAATATCTTACTACCTTGAAGTTATACAACTTACATTTGCCTGAAATATTATTAAAAAAGTCTTACCCAATATACCTTGGCTTCAGTGACTTTGTTCATTTATTTCAAATATTCATGCAAAGCTACACAAGACCTATATACATTAGACATAACTAATTTTTAACTGATAGACTAAAACGGATGGTAACTAGTCAACAGCATCTCCTGCAAACTATTAGGCTACTCTAATGGAAAAGTGGGATTTCGTCACTCTTATAATATGCCGATGGCCTTAAAGTGAGGAACTCGATTTTGTAACAACAAACTGTGAATCAGGTCCCCTCAGATTCACAGTCAAGCATGTTAATCACTAGGCCATGCCCAAACCAATCTTCAGTGGTAGTAACAGAAAACAAAATTAATTAGAAGACAGCTAACACTCATTGCTAGTGACTTATATTCTTCATTAATGATCTATTAAAATTTACTGTGCTGTAATATTATATTTGTATAACTTATATTTATAAAAATGTTCTATGATTGGCTTACTTCCACCAGGAAGTCTCCAAGTAGCAAAACTAATGATTATCATTAACTGAAGTCAATAGTTATTAGAAAAAGTTGATGTACATTACAAAACTTGAATATTTTATTTTAAGAACTAAGGATTAAATAATATAAAAACGTATGTAGAAAACTAGTAATTTAGAAGGACTTAAAAGTTATTTCATCTCTGCCACAAAAGCCCATTTGTTGTAGTATGTTTTAATATTTTAAAAATCTCCAAGTATATCACTCTTACATTTAAGTACTAAAACTCTATTTCTCGTTGGAGAGAGATAACGAATCTAAACATGAGATAGTTGACAGAATTCAGCTTAACCGTTTGTGTACATTGATCCAATAGACAGAGCTTACAATGGAGAATTAAGGTTTATTATAATTCTGAGTTCACTAAATGTATCTTCAAAAAATTTGGCAAGCTTTTAGTAAATGTGAAGTCTTTTGTATACAAAAAAATTTCAGATTTTTTAACACAGTATTTGGTGAATTTATGAAGTCAGGTTATTACTAGTATAAGTGCAAGATGATTTTCACGTTAAGAACAAAAATACTTTTGCACATTACACTTTTCATATTTCATTTACACATCCTCTGAAACCTCCTAAATGAATATCAAAGGTTTTTCAGTAAAACTTTATACTTTATCATTTAATTTTTTTTGTGGTCTACTTTAACACTAACTGTAGGAAAAACTGAAAATTATAAAATCAAATCAAAAGTACTTTTTTTTAAAATGACTGCAGATTGTAAAATATAATTACAATTATTTATTTTAAACAGCATCAAGGTCTTTAAAAGTTGCAAATCTGTTTACATTTCTTTTTTTTTTGTTATATTGCTCTTTGAACCATATCTAACTAGTAATGTAACAAAGCAGAAATCAATTGGCAAGAGCACAGCTCAAGTTATGGTGAACACAGTATCAAATTACATAATGCATGAGCAGCTTGGTAGGGTTGTTATTACTTTAATAAACTTTTACGTATTTCAAATATTCAATTTAGAACACAAAATAATAACATCCACAAAAAAGGTATAATGGTGATTTTTAAAGCAACATCACAAACAATATAAACTTTATTGGTAAATAACACAACTGCTAAAAGACATAACTAAAATGCAGTTAAGTTTTACCTCTCCTCACAATTCCACAACGTATCACAAAGTATGTATATCCAAGTTCTATTAAGTACATTCTAGCTCTTATATCTGAAAATAAAATTTTCATTAATGATGTCTGTATTTCTGAACTTTAGGTAGGAGAGCTAATAAATTGGCTGTGAATTTATTCAGATTTGTCACTTAGGGAAAAATGAAAGCAAACAAGATAGTATATTTCATTCACTACATTATCTTTAATGATGCAGTTCAGCTATCTATACGATATAAAAAACATGAAGAAATAAGAAATGTCTAATGTCAGAGATAAAATGTAAATCACTAAGTGTGTGTGAGCTTATACCTGCTTTCAGAAATCTCAATTTTGAAATATGTTTGCAAGCAGTTATAGCAGGCACGATGTGAGCATGAGCTTAACTCTGGGAAGCACTGGACTGGTAGCTCCAATAGACAGAAGGGGCATTCTAGCCGATCCATCCCTCTATCCTGGGTAGAATCTGGAACCACCTCACTCCGTGCACTAGACAAGGAGTTAGATTCTGAGTCTGAAGACTGACCAACTGCTGAAAGCCTGTAGGCCCCTTTAATACTTAATGAATCCTGCTGCAAAAAGAATTGAATATTAAGTACAATATCATTACATAGCAAATACTTTTTTACTGTAGACAAGATCATTATCAAACAATCAGAAGCACAGAAATATTTTTTGTTTTGAAAATATAAATTGTGTCTGTAAAGAAAGCTGAACATTAAGCAAAATAATGTGAACTGAGATTGTTACAAACCTTAAAACAAATGAACACAGAACATACACTAATGGTTAAATAATTTAATACTCACACTAAACTTACCCTGCTATATAGAAAATTCAATACTATATACAAGATCCTTGCAGCAGATCCTTGATATCCAAATGTTCTACATAAACTACAGGTACACATGTAATTATACTGACCAAGCACAAAACCAAATCTATTATACTATTGTGTTCTACATACACTCAAATCAAATCTTACATTTCTGTTAAGAGGGTGAGCACCCACAATACTGATTTCTGAACGACTGTCAGTTTCTGTCTGAACTGGTCGATGCCGCCCAGTTCCACGACGACCAAATGGATTGCTGTTAAAAATTCGTCCCAGAGAAAGCCGGCTGAAGCCATGTTTGCGGGGTCCAGGTGAAATACTACTACTAAATGGAGTGGAAGAGGCACTGGCCATAGTTATTTGAAAATAAGCTCCAAGGTCAAGTTGTAGAAAACGTGTTATAGATTTGACATGTTCTCCAGCCACTCTGATTTTAATGTTCACACCTACGAAAAAGCAAAATCATCAGTGGTATATACAAATAGATATATGCATATTTAAAACCACTATGTAATTGACTTTCTGAAAATTAAAAATTATTTTATCAAGTTAGATTCTTTCTTAATTGAAATTATAAATGCATGAAAAAAGGATAAAAGCAAAATAAGACCATTTTAAACAATGTCCAGAAAATAGCAGATAGTGACAGAAACACATTATGAGACTTTTTCTTCCTTCAGTAAATGATGCACAGAAAGTAAACAAAGAACACTACAAAAGACAGAATGTCTCCTTACTCCCGAGTGGAATGTGGCTAGCAGGAAATATAAAACTAGATGACTTTCTTACACTACTTCTAGACAAGAAAGTGGTTGGAGTTAAAGTAAAAACTAGATGACCTTCCATTTCAATTCTTATTGAGTGAAATGGCTAGCAGACAATGTAAAATTAGACAACTTTCTTCTGCTACTTCTGGTCAAGAATTGTTAGCAGGCAATGGAAGACTAGAAGACCTTCTTACAGTACTTCTGGAAAAGAAGTGCTAATAGGCAATGTAAAACTAAATACCCTTCTTTCAGTACATCTGGAAAGAAAGTGGTTAGGAAGCAAAATAAGAACTAGACCTCAAAACAAGTATTTCTCTTTTTACGTCACAGTGAAAACATTGTTGAAAGAAACTGTTTAAACTCTGTTTACACTAATACAATGTAGTTCTACACTAAACTGTTAGGAGTTATCAATTCAATGCTAGTATAGTTTGCATCTTCTAAATCATAACTGTGGAGTAACATGTCATGTTCATTTAAAAATTGTTTCTAATTATGCATTTCAAAAAAGAGTGTTGTTCGACAATACAAATATAGTTGTTGTTCAAAGTGAGTTACAATTTTGGCAATCTGTTTTGCAGTTTTATGAAGACTAAACAATAATTTTTTCAAGAGAGCATAAGATAGCTTACTTGCCACTGTTACATCTCTAGAAAGAAATTGTAGGTTATAAGTAACCCTATCTAGGTTGGTAAACTTATCAAGATAAGAAAGAAATTCAAAAACTTTTCTTTAATAACCAACAGCCACATTTAACAGAACTAAAGCTATATGTTATAATGACATGGTGAATAGCAAATAAACTGGATGGATATTTATAATACAAGCGGTATCATGCAAAAATTATTATTTAATTAACACAGTGTCCCAGAATATACCAAAAAGAAAGTTAAAAACTTCTATATTATTTGAGATAACAACAAAATTCAAAACAAAATATCTTCTAAAGACTTGTAAATTTTATTTAAGTTAATTATTGCTTGTATTACTTACATTATTATTTATGAATGTGTTTTATTGCAGATTTCAGAACTAACTCTGTTTTTTTTTTTTTCTAATGAAATGACAACTCCTGAAGAGTTCCCCCAATTTCACCCCTTTGGACTTATTTGGGGTTCTTTGAAAACAAAAATCTACCATAAACTGAAACTTCATATCCTTGATGCTGTTTTATCCATCCCTACAGTTGTGTTGGAAATGTGTTCTCAGAATTTGAATGCAGAATTAGACTGATTTTAGCTAATGTAATATGTAGAAGTTTATTTATTAAATTAAATAAAACTTACAAGCCTTCAGATCATAATTTGTTTTTAATTTTGTTGCTATCTCCAATAATACAAATTTCATTCAACTTTCTTTTTGGCATATGCATTTTGACAAACCTTATATATGTATATCCGATGCTATTTCCAAGTTGGCTTTGCTTAGCATTAAAAACCAGGTATAATGATATCTATTTATGTAGCAAAATAAATTGTTCAGTCATACAGTTATCAAGTTTACCATTTACAAATTATAAAAGAAATTTACTGCTCAAAGTAAAAACAAAATAAACTTAATAATATATACTGACAAAATAGACAATCTTTTCCCCATTAGTAAAAATATTTATTACATTTCCTGATGTTTTGACTTTCTTAACATAAGAATATAGCAATACACAAAACAGAACACTTTTCTTACATGAAAATGTTGTTACATACATATATATAAATAACAATGTTTAGGGACAACAAAGGACCTATTGATCCATCTTGGCTGTCCCATCCTCTAAACTTTTCTTTTAGAAACTAAGTTTGGAAATGGAAGAATGTTGGCATGCCTTTAGCATGTTTTGCTATGCAGTGTTTGCGGCAACATTCAAATAAAAGATTCATTACATAACAATTTTTTTAGGCATCAGTTTATATTTTTCACAGCAACTGGACCTGAGAACTGAATAAGTACTATTATCTTAATATCTTATCTGTTGGACAAGTAGACTATCCTGAAACTAAATTTTATCAAACTATTTCTACAAAAATCTGTTTTTATAAACAGTTGAATTGAACAAAATGTAAGAAATTATCAGCAGTGTGTTTCAAAGATGTAGGTCAACTGAAGACAGACTTTTACACAATGACATTACAATTAACTACGTAGCACCTTGGACACAAGGTAGAAGTCTATTTGGCAATACACCAATTAGAATATTTACTTGTAATTATGATAATGTCGAATACTTACAAATAATAGCATAAAGTATTATCTAAACAGACTGATGTTGGATTCTCTCAGTGGCTACAGTAATATGTAGCTTTCTTAAAGAAAAGTTTAAGTTTTTACCCTACAGGTAATTTAAATTTGGAACTCTTGAATATATTTAGGTATTTTAGACATTAGCTATTTAGTAACATCTTTCTGATAAAAATAAAACTAGAATAAGGCCTTTTCATAACATAAGCCCAACTTTATTGAAAGTGAGCATAATTTTACAAGCAACCTTGCATTTCTTTAGGGATTTTTCACAGATAACCCTTTATTGTGGACATTGTTAGAAACTGATTGAGAAATGCCATTCAGACTGGGATAGACAGAGGGAATGTTATATTTAAGATATAAATGTTCAGAACTCCTGGAGTAAAGCAAGAACTTTGCTAATGACTTGAATTTCATACATATGTGAACAGTTCCTTGAGTGTCACACTAAAAGATAGTTATGGGAGTGCTTTAATCAGATGTAAGCACAGAATGTTTATTTACATACCTTTTT
Organism: Limulus polyphemus; assembly: GCF_000517525.1. Taxonomy (NCBI): domain Eukaryota; kingdom Metazoa; phylum Arthropoda; class Merostomata; order Xiphosura; family Limulidae; genus Limulus; species Limulus polyphemus. The sequence goes on along the minus strand of NW_013666709.1, from coordinate 109,419 downwards.
TTTTATAACCATTGTGTGACGATAAATGAAGATATTCTGCACATGGAAGATAGCTGTTTGTCACCTGTACACTCTTATTATAAGTTGTCCTTTTGAAGGTTTATCCCAAAACTTCAGCAGTAAATATGCATAGTTTTCAAGTGCTCACACAAACCCTGCTTTCCATGTAGTGAAGAATATTTTAAATTGAGATTATCAGATTCAATTGAATTAGATTCATCTTTCTTTTACATCCTACAGTCATAATAACTTCCTTCCACTTATACTGCAAAGTTTCTATCATCTGTGTCTAGAAGTTATATGAGATGTGTTGGTTAACACAAATATTAAGTAAAACCTTCCTCGAAAGCAGTGAATTCCTCTGTTTTTCCTTCTTCTCTGTAAGATTTATTCATATGCTGTGAGAGGAGGAGCCACACAAAGAAATTACTTCATAAATAGCATAATGACCTATAAATACTGTATCAAAACATTTCACAAGCACCACTTAAGTCTTTCCATGAGTTATGATGTCATCAAAGTACTTTAGCTAAAATAAATATCCTTTGATAGTCCTATCAGAATAAACACTTATTTTATTGAATAGTTCAAATTGTAGAACAAAAAACTGGCACAGTCTCCTGCTTATAGTAGAGCTGTGTGATTAGTGAAATTTGCTAACCAAATAACTGTCTGGCTCATTAATCAATCATTCTCACATAAGACTTATATAGTTGTAATAATAAAAAGTAGATTATAAGCACTAATTTTGATTAGTTGATAACTTTCATGAATCAGGATACTAATAGATTAAGTTGAACAATGAAAGTAATAATGAGAAATCTAATGGAAATATAGTGATTACTTGGAATAGTCGAAAACAGTAATAACTGGAAACAATAGTATTGATTAAGTTATTATTTCTATTAAGTTATTCCTTTCTATTTGGCATCAGATGGATCACTAAAACAGTGACAAATATGTGCCAAAACAACAGTTTCAAATCTATAATGTACCTTTTTTTTTATTCAACGTTGATTACTGGGTACACTAATGGTGTGTTACAACAACACTCAATAATCAGGTCATGAAGAGTCGTACATGTATGTCATTCTGTAAAAATCCTTCACACCTTTTGTGAGAAGGCAGGACTTCCTCTTTAGATCTTAAGCATGCTGACAACGAGTCTTTACTTTATACTATTATCTCTATTCTCCTTGATATAACAAACTTTCCACAGCTTCAAAATTTGGCAATTTCATTCATTTTTACATTCAGTTAAATAATCTTTCACTTTTGTAGATCTTACAAGAATATAATTAATTTTCAGGCATACTAAACATTATATCAATACTAATTGTCCTTAAGATTTCACTATCTCAAATTCATATTCCAAGCTGTTTATCAACAGCTTTGATGGAGTAATGCTTCATGGTGAGCTGAACAACTTCCCTACAAGTTGCAATTATGAAATTATTATGTGGTATTGAATCCTGTTTCTTTTGAGGATTTCTTGACTAAAGAGGTGTTCTTCTTAAAGTTTTCAAAATTTTTTCCTTTCTTCTTCATTCTACTAGTGATACCTCAACCAGATAGGTCAGAGGTTCACAACCTGTCATCCATGAACCCCCTGGGGGGCCTCAATAGTATTTAAGGGGGTCCGCAGTAATACATCAAATTTATGAAATTACCATATACTGAAAGAATAATGAATAAAACAAAATGTGAAGTTTCTCTCAACTTGCTTATATAAAATCAAAGTATAGAAATAAAATAAACGTGCAGCCGGAACCTTGGTTTGAAACTGTCAGACACTGACCCAGAAATCTGCAAGATTTTTTCAGCAAAGTAGTATCATCCTTCACATTAAAGTCAATTGTAAAAATTTTTTTTTAATTTTCCATTTTAAATATCTTTGCAATATTCTTTTCTTAAAACTAGAATCAAGCTGTAAAGGTGGTCTGCCAATACAGTAAAGAAGTTGAAGGGGATCCACTGGTTGGCAAATTTGGGAACCCCTCTGATAGATCATTTCAAAATTAATGGAAAAAGTAAATACCAATGATAGTAATCATGTAAATATTCTGAGCTTAGTTTCTAGGTTAAAAGAGCTGGACCTTTCAGTCAAGCAGCACAATGGACAAATTACTCTCCATAATTCCATTTATTTCCCATAGAAATAATTTCTAACTAGATCTTATATGTTTTAAAAAGGATGAAAATGATTTTGTGAATCCTGTTGTTTCAATAATTGTTGCAGTCAAGTAGTTTGTTGTTGGATAAGAAGATGTAATAATATTGTTACAAGAAGCAAATCTAAGAAAACTGGAATACCAGAAGTTTATCCTGAGGCCCCAAGAGGAGTAGTCAATGTATAGCCTGCTGTTTCAGGTTTAAAGGTCAAGATAATGTAACCTGCTACCAATTATTCCTGTACACTGGATAAAATAAATTAAGGCTGTCTGAATTAGTCCAGCAACAAGTCCACTCTGTCTGTATAGGGCCTCTTACAGCAGTGTTAATTTTGGAACCCACTTACTTCTATTTTGTGACAATTAGTCATCTTCAAATTTCTTATAGAGCTATGAACTACACATCAAAGACTATTAACCTCACTCTTTGATTTACAACTCCTTCAACTCCATTCCTTCATGACTCTTTCAAACTTTCTTGTACGTCATTTACTTCATGACTCTTTCAAACTTGCTTGTATGTCATTTCCTTCATTACTCCTATTGTATTCTGTACATTATTAAACTTTTCTTACATCTCCTTATAATTCCTTCAATTGCACTTTTTGCAATGGAATTTGTCATACGTAATACAGCCTTCTAAACATTAATGTTACATTTATCTTTAAACTGCTGATCTTGTTGTGCTAATTTCTTTCCAAGCTCTTCATGTTCCTTGTCATTACCCTTCAAAATCCCACTAATTTTCACTTCTAGTTTATTCCAGCATTTTTCCAAGTTGCTGGTGATAATCTTATTTTTGTTGCACCAATTTTTCTATATTTTTTATGACAATCTCTGTTGCTTTCTTTCACAAACTTTCACACTACTGTTAAAAGATCTTTAAAAACACTCTATGTTGCAATACACCTCAGACTTATGGTACAAATTTTAACTTTCATTTCATTCACTAAACCTTAGTGTGTAATACATAAGAGAGGAATTTTAACCTATTAGATTCCCATCTAGCTAACAATTTAGTAGAAAATTGCAAATAATTAACTTGTAACTAAACTTAAAGTCCAATCATGCAGCATGTTAAAGTTTTACTTCTAGGTATTTAACCCTCTCACGTATCTAGCTTTTTTTGGAAATGAACTAAAAAATCAGTTTTTATTCAGTTTTGATAGCCTATAATTATATATATCAATGAACCAAAAGTTCTTTTATGATATGTTATTATATATTTGCACAAAATATACTCAAAAAATGAATGTTACATGTTTAGATTTATACAGAATATATACTATTTCAATGAAACTACAGTAAAGAACAGAAATACTTTTCTCCAGTGGTTATGATACACAATTCAGAATAAATCTAATAGAAATCAGTAAAAACAACATTTTCAATGCCATCTAGTGAGCATTGATTGCAATACATTATAACATGCTAATAAATTTAGGCAAAAATTAAAAATACAGTGAGAAATTTTTGGAAACATGGATGGTGCCAGTTATCTTGGGCAAATTATGGAAGGAGTTAAATATGCAACTTATCTCAAAACCATCATGGTCCCAATTATGCCAACTTTCAACCTTACTGAACTATGTAACTTAAAAGCCTACAGATAAACAATATTTACTGCAAAGCCTACAAAATGGTAACCTAAATTAATTAATTACTTATTTGCATTATGATAGACTGTCTAGAATACAGATGCATTTAAATATAATATCTTCTGGTGCACCAAATATCCAATGCAGAACTCACAACATACTATATGACAGGGTTTTAAGAAAATAATAAATACGCGTAAAGCATATTTTTAGTTTTACATTCATCCTACTTTTCCTATAACGGCCTGGCTTATCAATGAACATTCCCCTTCCCGCTGATACACGCGTGTAAATGTTGATTCATATTGTACCATCCTTTGGTCTGCTGATTGATTCAATTTTTCAGTTAACTTATATAACGCTCTATTCAAACTACACCGACGATTTTTAGACCTGTCTTGACCACCCACCTCATAACCTATCCTATTTACTTATACTGATTGTGTAAGTGTTAGATAACACACTTATTTTACATCGTACAAAACCAACTTTTAAAACATTAGTACCAGAAACACACAAAATTATTACATAATTTCATGTAGGAAATTCGATTACGATTATGAGAGTGAAGAAAACACAATGCAATCGTTGTAATGGTTAGCACGCTATTAACAATTAGACTTGGGCCATAGGCTACTAACCACGACACCGGTTGATATCCAATTGCAACAATCTTACTGTCAATGCTTAAACACAGCATAATTCACTGAAAATTCTATTCAGATGACGAATAAAAAACAGTATTTACTTGTTTGCGTACTTTCTATTGCAGAATTTATTTTGTTTGGGATACTTCTTACAGCAATTCTACGAATAACCAACGATCCCTACTTTCAGTTAATTTTTTTTTCATATTTATATAATAATAATAATGTTCCATTTTAATAGCTTACATGTTAGTCTCATGGCAATAGATTTATTTACTTTCAATATTTTGACAAATACTGATAGCTTGTGAAAACAAAACAAGTTACAGAGATTTTACTAACTAGTAACTTATAATAAAAGCTTACATGCTAACCTCGTAGCAATATGTAATACTTTGACAAATACTTACTTACAGTTACATATCAACTGTAATAAAGCCGCTGTATATTAACCAGACATAGGACCAATACTTTTGTTTGAACATTCAACTCATTTCACACCTAACCTTAACATAACTTTATGGCACATTCGCACTTAAATTTGGAATTACGTTTAAAACTGAAAAACTTTATGCTGACGTCGATTTGTTAAAGAATAACAACAGATCGTATAATAAATATAGGTAACATTCGCTACACATAACCTTCAACGTTAACCGCAATTGGGTCAAGGCTCAAGCTACGTATATTTAAATCATCTTCAACCATACACATACGTTCATTTTTGTGGATAGTTTCAGGTACACTGGCAACAGTAAAGGCTTGATAGGGAACAAATCAGTAAGACATGTGTCTCGTAAAGCGATTTAAAAAAAATACATATAGACAGAAGTCAACAGAATATGTAATTTGGCCACTGGTAATACCTTTTTTTTTAATCTATTTATTAAGCTGGTAAGCTAATGACACACAGTTTTGGTTTTTCAAAACCACAACAAGCTCAGTTTTTACTAGCATACTTCATTTACGTGGATATGTAGATTCTGATTTGTTAGTGATTCTGAAGTGCGATTAAATTTCTAGCTAGTTTAGCCACACAAAGACCACAGTTTTGTAATTGAAAACACTTGCATAAAACACCTACCCTCCACTGTGGGGTTCAAAGACCTCCTTATGATTCACAAAAGTCCCAATGTACTGATCAAACTTCTCCAGTATCCCCAATTACTTCTATAGCTACCCCAAGGGAGGTCTATACCTAAAAAAAAAAGAAAAAAAACACCTTAGGACATCCACCCATAGTGCCTGAATACATGTGCCAAGTTTGGTCTTGCTAGCTTGTAAGTGGGGGGTATAAACACAGTTTCAAACATGGTATTCCAGGCAATAACCATCATGAGGCATTTTAGACTATGCAACATAGATAAAAATACCTCCTGGGCCATCCCAAGTCTGCCTGCCAAGACTGGATATAAATAAAAAGCTACTAGCCAAATTATGTAGAATGCACTAAATAAATGTAAGCATTATGTCAAACCAGCTTGTTGCTCACTGAATGAATGTTTTCTTACCTGTGTTAAGGACTTTAAATATTCACACATGTCCAGTAAGAATGACAAGCTCATGAAAAATATACAAGTTAAATGAAATAAATATATAAAAGTAAATTATCTTTTTATTATAATGATTTAAAAGTGAACAAGAAAACTTCTTTTAATCTTCACAATCACAAATTATACAGACAGCTACAGGAAGTCAATTGAACATATTTGAATTTTCTGAATAAAAACAGAAATCTCAAGTTATGTATCTTCATGTAAATACACGATATATGTACACCCTTTAAATAAATGAAAACATCAATCTAAAATTTGCCATAACACCAACACTTTATTATTAATACACATTATCAGACTTTCTAATAAAGTTAACCCCCAATAGCAGGCCAGACAATATTCAAATTGAGGTAAATTCATCAATTCTACCTAATAAGGTCACTAGCCCAATGTGTTTGTTGCATATTAACTTCATGGAAATATAAATATTTTCATTTTTACAATCCTTGCAGTGATTTCCAACTCCTTTGTTATTTTCACAATGCTTTTTATTCAATTTTTATTTTTAGGTGGTCATATAGACTACTAACCAAGACAACAATTAATATTATATTAACATAATCTTACTGTAGTTACTTAAAATACAATGCAATTAATTCACTGAAAATTCTATAATGAGGACAAACAAAAAGTAATATGATTCACTGACCAGAGTACAGATTTTCATGTTTCTTAATCTTCCCATGTATCTGTCATTTACATAGTTTTATTATAAAGTTGTATATATGCATTACTGATATGTTTAATAAGACAGTATGTTCACAAACTAATACAAAGAGGCACTGATGAAAACTTCGATTCCTAAAAAGAGCCTAAGCAGTAAAGAAAATATGGTCAGAATATGGAAAATGTATTTCAATATTAACAAGTGTAAAAAAATTCACTATAATATGGAAATTATAAAAAGGCCTACAATTTTTGGGAGATGAGCACTGATCTAAGGGAAAAAAATATTAAGTACAATTACTAAAAGAAGCTTTAAGCATTTTCACTTGAAAATTTTAGTATAGTGTGAATAGCCCATAAGTTTTGAAGTCTGAAAATAATTTAATGTAACATTTTTAAGATATACTCATGAGGTACCATTGAGAGTGGAATGTGTGTGTGCAATATAGGCAACCTTGCAATATGAATGATATCTGCATGCTACAAAAAGACAAACAGGCTACATACTAGATCTGTACTCATTTAAGATATTTTTTGTATAGACATATGTATGTAATTTTGTTTTGATGTCTTAGCAGCAAAATTTGTCAAGCAATGGGTGATTTCATTGAACCTGCTGTTACCTAATATTACTAATGATTTGGACTTGAATTCTCTGAAACAAAAAGAACTAGAAAAACATTCACATATGAAATTGGTAAGGGCTTAGATGATTTGCTTATAGCATGGAAAATAAAAAAGACATTAAAATTCAATATTAGAGTTAATAACTGTATGGTATGAGAAGTAGGTTTACAGTTGTTTTCTTTGTTAAAATTTTTTTAGAGAGCCTGGTTAGTCTTCCAATGAGACACATACACACACACACATATTCAAGCATGTCATAGTGTTCACCTGTATATAGCACCCACCTGCTCAAACACCTCTTATCGACTTATAGAAATCTCTACGAGCTTTCTCTTATTCACTGATACTGTATGTACTGACTCACTGCACAAAATAACCAGTGACCATACAAAATCAGCCTGCATTCAAGATTTGTCCCTTTATAATAACCAACTTTTGTTGTGAGAGAGGTAACACAAACTTATACAAAACCTTACAAAGAAACAATATTAAGCAAAAACACATAGGATGGCATAATATTTCACTACAATTTGGAAAGGTGTGGATATTTTGGTGTTAGATCAACAGCGTCTTCAAAAAGAAAAGCTTTAATGTTTGTAATGCAAGATGATGCTAGCAAGTAAGTCACCAATCTTTTCATCTTTAGAAGTTTAGCTTAATATTACCAGAAATTTAGAAATTAGGTCTAATATGAATCATGAACTTTCTACTTTAATTGTTTATGGTAGGTTTTTTGGGTGAATAAATAAGGGAACAAGAAAGCAGAATTAAGTACATGTATGGAATATGTCTGTTCCTAATACAGTGTAATTACATTTGTCAGTAAAATTTAACATATTTTATGTTTGTATTGATTATTCAATATTAACCAAATCTTTTACACTCAGCAGCAACACTAGGCATAAGCAGACTAAGCAATTGCTTAGGGCCCTGAGCAGAACATAGGGTTCATTGGATTTATTTTTTCATGAGAACTTTGACTTTTGCTTGTTTTAGTAGTTAATATCTCACTCAGGCACCTGTGTGTTGCACAAACTGGTTCCTAAGTGTAGCATACACAGCATGCATAACTTGAGAAAGATACCTATGCAGTGAGGTTTAGTGTGTTTGTAGAGACAATTTTTTAACAAGTGTATTAATGTGTGTTGTGTTGGTGTATTTTTTGTTGAAATATGGGTAAGGGGTTATAGAAACCTAGTTTTTAGCATTATAAGCTTGCAGACTTACTGCTGAGTCACTGGGGGTGGTAGTATCATTCTAGACATTGTATCAGCTTCACAAAGCAAGCAACTAAGATCAGTGATTTCTTCAATGGCTTCATTTTGTAATGAACATAAATCTATTTGAAGACTACTCTGACTTCTCCCCTTGAGTGGTCTTTAGATAAAGGTTTGATATATATATATACAGATATATGGATGAGGGGTGACTGGTTGAGCCAGATGACCTTTTGTCACATTGCTCTTTATATTTTATAAGTTCTAGAAGCCAAGATCCCAATTTCACTTTTAATAAAACTAGAAGAATGGTCTACCTGATGATGTGGTGTATGCTGCTAAATTACACTTTTTGTTGGATAGGTATTTGGATATAAAAGGCTATATGCTACACTGACTTTGAGAGTTAAAAAGATTACTGTAAATTTGAATAAGGTTCTAAAGAGGCCTCATTTACAGTACTGCGTAAGTTTTATACCCATACAACAAAACAGGCATCAACTTATTGGAAAAAAGTGCAAGAATATGCTACGAAAATGATATCTGATTTAAGAAGTTTCAGGTACAAGAAGACCTTCAGGTTTTAGATTTGTCTTCCCTAGAGTTTAACAGAATTAGAAGTGACTCAGTTCAGTCTAAATTATTAAGAGTTTGGACAGACTTACTATGGGTGGTTTGTTTGATTTGTAGAATAGAAAGATTACAAATTCAAGAGCTAATGCTTTAACAGAAGATGTATACTCTGGAAGCCAAACTGCAGACTTGCCTTTTTGACAAAATTACACATATAACTAAAAAGTATGTTTACTTACTGCTAGATGTAATAATGCTAAAGACTGCAAAATAAAACTAACATCAAAATTCAGTTGCATGTAGATTTTTGATTTTTTATATAATTGTCCAGTAATCTACTTTGTTGAGAATAGTTTTAAAATTAAAACTGGATGTTTAATTTTAACATGTTTGCTACCATGTGCCCCACTGATGGGTGACAATCGACTTTTAGTTATGGACCAGGTGACACACCAATGGGTCACATATTACAAGTGGCTTCAATGAGATAATTAAACATAGCAGTTACCCACATAAATATTAGACACCTGGGTTAAGTGAAAAAAAGAAAAATGTGATTGGTACTAGGGTATGAATTATTAATACTACTGGTGGCAGCAAATACATTAACTAAATGTTGTTCACTTAATCTTGATATGTATATATATATATATTTCTTTATATTGAGGATATATCTCACTACTACTACACTACTGATTAACATTATTTTTATTCATAACTCTATTCTGCTTGGTATAGCAAACCAGTCCTGGCTGTCTGAAATAAGTCTAGACCAGGAATTCCCAACTGTTAGGCCAAAATTTGTTGGGTCAAGCAAGTTAATTCAGATCACTTTGACATCCCTTGCTTAGCTAACTGTGGATTTATCAAATCACGTAAATAAGATGTTTATCAAATTTCTTGTAATATTCTAAAGGTTCATGCAGTAGTTCCAAGTTTCCATTGTAATGGGGACTGCATTGTATATTTATGTTATAACCCTTTTCTTTTATTGTAAGCAAGTGTTCAATATAAAAATTTGTGAAAATGGACACAGAAAAAGAATAAAACCTGATCTTGAAAATTAGATTTTAGGAGGAATTGATTCAATTTTTTTCCCTACTCTACTTGATTGACCACACAGCAAATTAGTATGTTTCAGGTATGTTAATAAGAACTGATTTCCAACACTAATGATCAGTTAAAACACAACTTCAATTTGTTGCTTTTTGCAAAATCAGTTGGTGATAGGACCATTTGTTTATGGTAAAAAGTGAGTAATACACTATTGTTACTACTGTCATCAATATGAAATGCTATAGTTCATTGGCTTATTGTCCAGTTGCAATCAATTCCATGCACACACTGTTAGACAATTATCCTTTACATAAAATGAGGAAGCCACGAATTGGAAATTCAAATTAAAAGATTGAGGTTTATTTCATTATGGATTCACAGCACAGATAGAAAGAATCTGGTGTTATCAATTACTGTTGCTTGTACAAGAAAACCTTCCGAGTTTTCACAAAGGACTCCCTGGTATATCTTTAATTTTAAATAAGCAGTATTTAAAATTTTAATGTAATATTTTTTGATTATTTGTTGAAGCTTATGCAGCTATACCTATGGTCAAAATTATACAGACAACATAGTCATTTATATTTCAACGTTGTCCCTGCCTACCTTTGGCCTTCAGTAAGAAGTAAAAACCCCTTATATTTCAGAATTTTTTTAAATTTGAGTTGTTATGGTATCTCTGACACAATGTTTGCCCTAGCTACAAGCACTAAGTAAAACATGAAATGCTTAGTTCCGCTAAATGGTAGAAAAGCGTTCGGAAGCACACCAAATGCATTAAAAACTTTCCATATAATAAGTAAAAAGTGGAATAGTAAACTCCTAAAAACAACACTTAGAATGAAGCTAAAAACATAATATAATACTTAACTGGCTGATCCTCTAAAATATCATAGAAAAATGTGTTTTTATCAGTAACTTTCAGCATACTATTCTGTTTTAAAACTTTTTTATGCATCGTCAAAGATAGTGTATATGTAACCTCTCAAGATTTGGACAAGGTAATTAAATGCTCTATTCCGTGACATATAAACACTTTTTGACACAAAGAGTCTATAGCGCTGACTTCCAACACTAAGCACAGCTCAGCAGTCAATCTTTGAAACTGCATTAACAATAACATATTAGGGACTTTTGTGTCACAAATCAACACACATTTGTGAAAGTCATTAAATGCTCTATCACATGATATGTAACACATCTTGACACAAACAGTCTGTAATACTGATATTCGACGCTGAATACTAAATACACTTCATTAGTCAATCTTTGAAACTGCATTAACTTAATAAGGGCTCTTTGTGTCACAAATCAAAACACATATTTGTGAAGGTCATTATACCGATATTCAACATTGAATACTTATAAAGGACTCGTTTATGTCACAGCTAGCGTGGTGGTTTTAACATTTACAGAGAGACACTAACTTTATAACAACTACAACTTTCAAAAGGTTCTGTTTTACCTCTAGAAGAATAAGCTTCCAATAAGATGAAAGGTTCAATATAGGTCTGTATGCAAAAGTGCTTATAAAACAATGCAGAAAACTAGAAGTCAATGTACAGCATTCAAACTTACTCAATTTAGATGAACGAACACTTGCAAAACATAAATACTGAGGTTGCTAGAAGAGTATCTCTGTATGAAAATAAGATAAACAAAGTAATACTGAAAAATTAACAGCACCATTTACTTGCCGCCCATTGTTTGAATAAGCATGTGATCTTTGTTGCTCCTCATTGGTTAACAATTGACTATTCCAAATAATTAAAGGAAGTACCCCGTTAGTATCACTGGGAAACCAAGTATAATATGTATGTATGGCTACAACAAGTTCCTTCCCATATTTAACAACACAATGCTCTCTCCCACCATGTTTTTCTTACAGCAAAGCCACATCGAGCTTTCTGCTGTGTCCATCGAGGGGAATAGAACCACAGAAAATAGTCCTATGACATGCGCAGGAGTTTTATAGTAGATTGCCCAGGTTTGAATAAAGTATTCATAGCCATTTTTTCTGTAGGCTTGTGAAACAACAATAATGTTAATAATAATAATATGAATAACAAATGGATGAATTTTGAATTCTGTCTAACAATCGGAAAATCAACCTTTTTGCTATTATCAATATTTTAGCAGCCTTAGCTATTGAGATAGAAAGTCTTAAGTGTTATTTCAATAACAAGTCTGCTTTTTAAGATGGTTTTTGCTGTATGTCCGACTAGAATTTTTGTGATATTCCTGGGCAAACCCTATTAAGATCCACTATCATGGTTCGTGATAATCAAAACATTTGTATATCAGCTTAATATTTACAAAATAAACCAGCTTGGATGTATATACAACCTATTTTTGATGGATGAAGAAAATATTAAAATCTATAAAAATTGTTATATTTGCTTAATATATCATTCATGAATCTAAACATATCTTTCTTTCTGCAATTATAATCCAAATAGATAAAAAATGCTACAAAATCTGTTATCTCTATTTAGAGCTTCTTAACTGCAAATGTTGTCTGTAAGAATAGTAAGACAAATCAAACTCTATACTAATTATGATAAAAAAATGAGCTAATGTCAATAAGTAAAAAGACATGTTAATCACTTGAAAATGCATAATCACATCCTTATTGTTCTAGATATTTTTTATTCATCTGTGTGTGTATAAATTTCTGTTTTTGTTACGGTATAATGTTGGGAATAAATTTTTATTGAAAATGCTGCAAATGACTATTTGTCTTTTCTTAATGATCACTTTGAAAACAAACCAAATACCTAATAAAAATTTCAATAAGACTTTGTATTATTAAAAATTTTTAAGCATAGTTTTATGTCCAATTTTTAGTTTACCGATACAACAGGATAAATACACACTGATCAACATAAGATGATGAAAAGCATTTTTGCAGTTAAAAATACTAGAAAAACAATGAAATAAAGAGCTGAAACAGAAACGGTTTCTGTAAGTAAATAGCTATATAATATTTTGAGTAATTTTAATTATTAGTAAACCATATTTTTGAAGCAGAGTTTGGACTGCAAAGATGATACATTTGTTTTGTATTGCCATGTTTCAACTCCGATCCAAAAAGAACAGGTGCTTCACTCTATTACCCAGTTTTATTAAAGTGTTTGTGTCGGTGTTTTATTAAAATTATTGTATCTGTTACAATATGCAATAAAATGTAAAGGATGTTTCCTTCTCTTGTAGTTACTGACTAACAACTTTATTATTCTAAATTTGATCTGGAAATATATATTAGAAATACTTGTAATAACGATCATACTATTGAAACAACTTCTAGAGATCATTTGGAAAAAAATCATAGTACTTTATTTTAATGCCAATAGCATTGTACTTTTTTGTTCTTACTATCATTCATGAAGCTAACGGCACGTTTTAACTTCAACAAAACAAGAAAAATCCAGTTTTTCCTTCTTTCTTTCATATTTTCTAATAACTAGTTTCACTGTATGTCTGAGATTGAATGAACAAACGAGAAAATTTGCACACTATTACTAGAACAAACACAGACATAGAAATTATAGTTTTAATGAAAAAATAAGTAATGGATATATTTAAATGACTTTAGGCACATGACACCAAAAACAGAAATTCTGAGACGAAAAGAATTCTGAGACGTATTTTAAAATAACATAAAAAACAAATGGTTTCATAATGAAATTTCCGAAAATGTGCAAACCCACAAACAAGTTCCTAAACTTTACGAACATACGTCAATGCATGATCATTTATTTCGACATGATAACATAGAATTTATCAATAGAGAAAAATAATATAAACCACTGCAAAATAAAGGATACCTTTATAATTAAACAGTTTTAATCTAAAATTCATAATAAATTCTCGTGTTCAGTTCTAACTTCTATCTTCTCTAATGTACTAAATGCTGTTTCAAACTTCTAAGGCTGTATTTTATTTTTACTATTTTGAATGTGATTTTGCAACATAATAGGATCAGAGCATCACTATCAGAATATCTCAATCTAACGAAAATAACCTAACACACATTAGAATTATGTTTTGCATGCACATGTTAAACCGCAAGATATTGGAATCTGTCATGGTGCAGATTATGATGAGGTTAACGTTATATTCATCAATATTACAGATCGTTTGTGTCAAGAAGTGTTATATATCAAGTGACTGAGCATTTAATGACTTTCACAAATATGTGTTTTGATTTGTGACACAAAAGTCCTTAATATGTTAATGCAGTTTCAAAGATTATTTAGATTATCAAATGTGTATTTAGAATTCAATGTCGATGTTACAGTCTGTTTGTGTCAAGAAGTGTTATATGTCACAGGATTAGGAATTAAATTATTTTCACAAATGTGTGTTTTGATTTGTAACACGATGAGTTATTAATGAGTTAATGGAGATCTGTTGGTTCAGCGTTTTACTTTGGCCAAATCTGACGTACAACAGACAGGTAATTTTGAATTACTAATGAAAAATACATATCTTAGAAGATCAGCCATGTTATTATACATTTTAGCTTCATTCTAAATGCTATTCTTTTAGAGTTTAATGTTCCGCTTTTTAGTTTTACCTATTTTATGGAAAGTTTTTGAGTGCGTATGGCATGGTTCCGGACGCTGTTCCGCATTTTACCTAGTGCCCTAGCTAAATGACGTTAACTAAAAATAGGCCTAGCGTTACAACGTCTGATTGTTATACTTAAGTTATAGTACTTACCTTATACAAATTGCGTAGTATAGTACTACTAGTCTAATGTCAGTTAGAGTACGACAAAATTGTCCTATTCGTTACCTTACCTTCTATGTCTCTTCATGCAAGAAACAATCATTTGAATTTTATTCGTTTCATGTAACTATTCACTGTATGGTTAAATCTAATAATAGAGCTTTTTTTTTAAAAAGAATACATATGTGCACCATGTTTTTCGGCCAACACCTCTCGTGAAAACATTTTAAGACTAACAGGATGTGACGTCAGGACATTCTTTATCTTCACAGTTGGCGTCATGTACGAAATATACTTTCTGTAAATCATTACATAAAAGTAAATGAAAATCATCTATGAATAATTATTTTAAAAGTAAGATTTAAATATTATGCTAACGGTAATATTTTGCTCCTATTTTAAGCATGAAACATCGCTAATCATAATATTAACATTTAACAGTGTCACGAGAGTGAGACTTTATTTCAATTTTCAAAACAGCGTGGTATAAACTAGTTAGAATAACTGATTACCATGCAAGGTATTTTATCTTAAGACTTCGAAGTTAAATGGCCGAGCTTTAAGTTTAAGACGTTCTCTTCTGTTTTCACAAGACAAGATAGTACTAGTAGATAGATATTCCTCACCCTACGCTTTCTGTAGGAAACATTGGAATTGACCTGAGGATGAAGTATATAGATCGATATTAATTCCTTAATTTTTTAAAGTTAATGGTAGTTAGAGAGGCTGGGAGAATAAAAATAGATAAAAAAAGGCACCCGGAGAAGACAACTAAGACAAGGTTTTCCTCAGGGACTAAAAGTACGTCAAAGATCGGATATGCAAGACGTTCTCATTCATTCTTGGTAGGTCAGCAGACAGTGGTAAAGAGTCTTTGAAGTGGACTCCAATCTGGAGAGTTTCAAATGTTATTCCTATTTTTAATTTGCTGAGAGTTTAATAAAAGAATACTTGCAAAATCATTTATTGAAACAAAATATCACAAATGAGAGCTGACATGGATTCACCAAAGATTAATCTTGCCTTACCAATGTTTTCTTCTTTTTCTCTTTTTTTTTTTGAGAATGCTCTTTGTAATAATGACAAAGGAAAGAATGTGTACTTGGTATACTTCATTTATATAAAAAATAGCTCTTGATAAGGTGCCACACCAAAGATTAGCTAAGAAAATCCCATTGGTAATTATAGGGTTTAGTAGTTTTGCTATGTGACTTGTGATATATCTACTAATGCTTATGTTACATTAAGTTAAATACAACATTATTATTTGAATTTTACTTTTATTGGTAGGAAACTGTAGGAACCTATTGTAAGAAGTTATTTAGAAAAGCATTGGGAAGTTAGTGTTCAAAAGTATTCAGAATGGCTTTGGAAATGGTTTGAAGAATGAAGTTTGAAGCTAGGTTAGTAAATATTAAGCGTAACAATAAAAAACCTGATTGAGTTAGATTATTTTTTATCATTAATTTACCCATGTTAGGAGATTAAACATTTGGTTTGTATTAGAATTTAGGAATGCTAAAAAAAAAAATAATGGTAATTACATGCATTCTCCAAAGTGACCAATCCTCATTGTTTTCATGTAAGAGCTGATTAAGTGAGTGCAGAAAAACTGTATGATGATCTAAATAGTAAAAAATAAAAACACTTTTGAAAAACAAAGTCAGGAGATCAAATTATTAGAGCATTATTTATTGTCAAATTCAATATTTCATTAAAGAATGCGACTCAAGAACAATTTTTGTCAGTTAATATGATATGAGTTTTAAAATGTGTATCCAGTGTACAGGAAAAATACTTAGTAAATAAAAACATCTTTGGAAAATAAAATAAGGTACCACAAACGTTTTTAACCTAGGAACTAAACCCACAAAATGAAAATCTGAAAATATTTTTGTTCAAAAGTCAGTGTCTCAGCTTCTCATTTACAAAGTTTCAGGAAGCTAATATTCATTATTTGCTGTGAAAAATGATTAAACCCACCCTATATGTTCCAGAGAATATATTCAGGTGAAAGAAATTGTAATATCTGGAACACACATGTTATTTAAATTGGATTACACAACTAAAACAGTTGCATTGGTTCAATGGGAAAATGTTTTTACAGGCAAAAATTGCACCAATCAATGTAGCATTTTCTGGTTTCAAATCTTTTTGTTTTAGATCTTGACTTTGAGATATGTAGTGACTTCTGGAAGATGAAGTGAGGCTTGAACATTGAATACTGCATAATATGTTCTTGGAGGGTATCCAGCCAGTGGGTCATTAAGATCCAAAAAATTTGTAGTAGCTCAAATACCCAATAATGTTTATTGCTGATGTTGACATACCTATATATATATATATATATATATATATACCCGCATTTCCTAGGCTATATACAAGTACAGTTGTAGAGAAGTTGCATGTTTTTGTGTGCAAAGTGACAGTTCATACAGTAAGAGCAGTAATCTGAAATATCATTCCATGCAGTAGTAAATTAACCTACAATGAATTATAAACCCAGTAACATTTATTGTAGCAAACATTATGTTTCAACAGTGCCTTGGTCTTTTTCAGGTGTGACACAAGGTTGGTTATGCAAATGTATAGGAATAGTATCAAATTCAATATTTCATAAAATAATGTGACTCGGGAACAATCTTTGTCAGTTAATATTATCCGAGTTTTAAAATGTGTATCTAGTGTACAGGAAACATTTCTAGTGTGAGGTTCTGAGTAAATGTAAGTAAAATCAGTAATATCTGCAGTTCTTTCAGATTTTGCAAAACACTGGTTAGAAATTTCCTCATTTTACATATCTTCAAATTCTGAAAGTAGCATTTGAATTTGAGATAATGCTATTGAATTGTTCATATACTCACCATGCAAATAATTGGAAGCCTCATGACTTAATTCCAAAATTTATCTCTGTGACAAGACAGGGGCAGAATTCAAAGCCTAAATCTTTCAGATGGGATGAATCTTCACCAGCAATTTCAATGTAAAAGTTACCATATAGTGTGGTTGACATATTGTTATGCATTATTTGATTTCACTCATAAGTTCTTAGAATTACTAATGTCTTCTCCCATTGACTCTATATGTGCTTGACTCACTCCAGGAATATTAAGACTGACTGACTTGTTTGCCAGTTCTTTTGAATGATGAGTTAAGTTAATTCAAGTAAAGATAAATAATAAGTAGTGTTAAATAAAATAAATATTGTGTTATTAATCCTTACCCTAATTCTGATTTGTAAGTGACTGATAAAATACAAGTTGGTAACATAAATAACATCTTGCCCACTACTAGAGCTGAGCAATTAATCAATTACCTATGAACATTGCTATATTATTATATAATATAATCAATTAACATCTCAACAGTAATTAACTAGTATTTCCAGTTGTTACTGTTGTTGATTATTCCAGCTATCTAATAATAAAAATTATGATAATATTGATTAACTTCCCAAAAATGATAATCACTTAATTGAAATTAGTGTTTCATGTTATTACTATTTTCGATTGTTCCAACTATCCAGTGCTTGAAATATTGACACTATGATTTGTAATTATTATTTCTGATTAATTCAAGTTTGTTTAGCTTAATTGATTAGTGTCACAGCTGAAAATAATGAACTAATCAAAATGAGGATTTCTGATTATCAGTATTTTCAATTATTCCAACTATCCGAGTAGTTGAAATATTGAAGTTATGCTTGTTTGTTATTGAGCACAAAGCTACACAGTGGATTGTCTCTGCAATTCTCACCATTGGTATGAAAACCCAGTGTGTTGCTTTACAAGTTTTTTCTTTTTTTATTCCAGCTATAGAATAAGAATAATAGATTAGTTGAATATAATCAATTAGCAAATTCCATTAATCACCCAGCTTTAACTATTATATATATATATCATATGTCATATCTCAGCTGACCTGATGAGCCATATATTGGATGAAAGGCCTTGTCAGGACTGGATATAGCAGATATAGTGAGGATGGCATATTGTTAAACATTCTTCTTTACTTTAAATTGTAAGTTTTTAGAATCATGCCTAATAGTTTCCAGTGTAAACTTCACAACAGTAAGTGTGCTTAAAAGTATGGTACAATTTTATTTTCTGTTTGACCAGCATGCTGTGCTTACTGACTGTAGTGTGTCAGCTCAGCCACTTTAGGTTGCAGTTGTGTTGAATGCCTTTTAAGAAACCATCTTTATGCTGATTTGAAAGAATGAAAACATATACTGGACTATTTCTTGTCCTTTTGTTCGTTATACATGTGTCCACAACAGTTGAGTGTAAGTGGTGTATAAAGTGAATTCAGGACAATTAGACACCTAAAAAAATTACAAAGTTAGACATTTAGACACCACTTGTTTATTATAAAATAAGACAATAATCACAACAGATATGTTCCATGTACAACACTATATAAGCATAAACATATAAAAGACCTGTAAATATTTAGGTCTAATACATTACCAGTTTAATTTACTTCATTATAGGATAGCATATAAAACTATTGGCTATCATTGGACCCAGCAGGGATCCCATTTATCTGGTAATAAATGATGTTATTAAAGATGAAATAGTTTAGTTCTCATGCTATCATGAATGCAATTGGTTTGAAAATTGACCACATGAATTCAAAACCGTCCTTTACTCCATTATATGAACTGTATAGATGTAGGCCTACTATATTACCAGTTTCAATTTTCTCCATTATATGACCTGTATGTATGTAGGCCTAATACATTACCAATTTAATTTACTCATTATATTTATTTTTAGTATGTTGCAAAGTTTTAACACCCTTCTAAAATTATTAGGTGTCTAAATGTTGTACTTCCCAATTTTTGAAGGTGTCTGATTGTCCATTGACTAGTTGTCTAGTTACCATGTAAAGCAGTGTACATTATAATATGCTTTTGGAGCCAAGTCTTTCATATGTGTCTGTAGTTCATTGTAATGGCCAGACATACCTAGTAGTAGAATAGCCATCATGTCCTTGGCCATACAGTTTGCCAAATGAAAAACCAAGCTTTTTAAAAAGATTCTGCTGTACATTCCTGCTGCCTTCACATCAGAGCACACAACTAACACATAATATAGATTCAGTTATGAGAGCACACAACTAATACATAATAAAATTCAGTTATGAGAGCACATATCTAATACATAATAAAGATTCAATTATGAGAACACACAGCTAATATCTAATAAAGATTCATTTCTCCATTCTTACTGAAATACCTAATATCAAAATAAAGTAGTCTTGTTTGCTGCAATCAGGTATTGTATCTAGACAGATGAAATAGTACTTTGCCTTTTTAATGTCACCTAAAAAACTTAATGAATAATCTCAGCACTGGCTGGCGTGTGTCATTTTGAGATGAAGGTGAGGTGTAGCCAGGGTATACAAGGAAATTGGCTTTTTCTTTTTTTAGATGTTTAGCCAGTTCTGAAATTGTGTCCAAAAAAGTTGGTAGGTCCAATGGCCACTGTAGCCAGTACTCCTTATGTTTCTCTTGTGTGTGATACTGTCTTGATTTATCCTGTGATAAGTTGAATTGTTAAAAATTGCCTTACTAGCAAGCACTAATGGGATGACCCTTTAACTCAGTTAGTAGAGCACTCACATGGTGTGTCTTGCTTTTGTTGATAGATTTATTTTGTATGTTTATTCTATCATAATATATTCAGTTTGTGTTTTTTAAGTTATGATTTTGAAATTTGATGTGTAATTGTTTGCAAAGTTATGCTACCTGTTTTACTTATATGTATTATGGTGTAAATATTTAACAGTGGCAAGAGTAAAATAAATCACTTTCTTGACCATTGTGTAAGTTTATTTAATTGGATTTTAGATTTAAAAAAGTAGAGGCAGAAAAGAATGGCCTGAAGGAGAAAGGAAAGATTTAGTACGTGGGCATACTAGATATTTTATACCCCCTTTATAAACAGGGAGAGTGTGTCTCTGTTGGTTCACACTTTAGACTTGTAATCAGATGGTTGCGAGTTCGAGGCTAACACATTTTACCCCATTTGTTCCAGTCTACCCAGCTATATGATGGTCCAGAGGAATGGGTGACCATTCTCATCACCTCATGCCACTTGAAACCAGAGTTTGAAAGCACCAGCCCTATGTGCCTTGCAAAGGTATAGCAAGGATTTAACTTTAACTAGCTTAACTTATTTAGTAAAATGGATTCTAAGTTCACATAAACATTTCTCAAAATTTTCATGTATATAAGCACATGCAGATTTAACATAGAACTTTGATCAAGGAAATAGGTAAGTTCCTCTCATTATAGTTACATATTATCCTGAGTTATTCACTTCACTCATGGCATCATGTGCATTTTCTCATGGGAAGTATTTTTTTAAAGTTGAACACACTATGTAGATGTGGACATTGGTCTCTTCGACTGGTTGATAAGGTGACATCTTTATTTTATAATGGGATTAATCAGAAGTCGGTTAGGTGATTCCCTTGGAAAATATAGCATCACTGTCTGGTTTATATAATACTGTTTTCTCAGCCTGGAACAGTTTTTCAAAAGAATGTTTACATGGATCTATCAAGAGCTCTTATTAAAGGTGCTGTTCTTTATTAAACCCATCATCTTTCATTGTTTTGTTGAATAAATGATGATTGTTTCACATTGTGTCCAATCTCACTTTTCAAAAGGTGGGTAAGGTGATAATACCTTGGTGCAATCTTTTTTATTTTTTTGATGGGAATGACCAGCAGTGACATGGATTATGCCTGGAAAAGAACATCATTACTGTCTCATGTACATATAATTCTGTGTTTTCACAGTTTTTCATAATTGATCTTCCTGCTGTGTCCAGTCTCTTTAATTTTTCACAACTCAGTCAAAGTTGGACAATACAGTTTAAGCCTGCATAATATTTTCTGCTCACACCTCCTGTTAGTAAGCAGATCCTACTTGATTTTTCTAAAGGAAATTAGTACACCTGAGAAAATTACAATACATTAGGTAGATCAATTTGATGTAAAAGTTCCAAACAAATTTCAGTGTTGTATCTGTGTAAGTGCAAGAAATTAAATTTACTGACATGTAGGAAACAGTTTCTTCTTCATCATCTTTGGGTTTACCTGAGTTATCTCAGGAAGTTCAATTTCTGATGCACATATGAAAAAGGAAAATATTTGTACTGGGATGTAGGGATTAATCTGTTTAGGCACGTGGTACCCATAACAGTCAATAATGACTTGAACTTTAGTTTTATGTTTGAAGCAACTGTCCTGATTTCTTGTTTTGAGAAAAAGTTTGTTATACTAGAAAAGACAGTCTTGGTGATTGAAAATATATCCTATTGAGTTCAGATCTGTTTGTTAATTGGATTCAGTGATCTCATTTTTACAGTCTTCCTCTTAGTTGTTCCCCCTAGTATCATCATAATGGCTTTTGCTGTATATGTTTCAAAAAAGTTTCATTCACAGTCCAATTTGACATTCAGTTGATTGTTGTAGATATATGAAAGTGTACCACTTTTTGTATTATCCATTACATCTTTGAGTGAAATGATGAATTTTCCTTGGATGGGGCATTTTTTTATCTTAAGTTAGACAAAGAGTTTGAATTGAAGGAGTACACAGCTTTTGTTGAATGCTCTAGGGAGTCATCATGGGTGCAGAAATTTTGATGCTCAAAGTTTTTGTCTTCAGAGGGGTAATAAATAATATGCTACCAAAAAATACTTATTATTATGAGAGACATTAATTTTAGGGAAATTGAATAGGTTAGTCTATTCTTTTATAGAATAAGTCCTTAGATTGTGGGGGAATTCTACTGAAGATGATGCTGTTTACCAAGTTCTTAGTATTTAAAAATAAAAAAAAAAAAAAAAAAAAAAAAAATAAAAGTAGATGTATAAGAGCATTTGAGCACTAGTTGTTATAGCATTACTTATGATGATGTTATTGAAGCCAGTTGTAGATTTAATAAGGGTTATAGTTATATCTCCAGCTTTGATAAAGCCAATTTTCAGAAATTTCAAAATATCCATAGAGATAAAAAGTTAATATGACTGATAAGTGTGAAAACATTAATGACGCTTGATATATTTTTATTGAAGATAGGGAATAAGTGACGTTAAATGAAAAATGCCTAGTCTACAATACTAGGAAATTTACTGGTAAGAGGTGAATATCAAGATTGGGCAAAATAAAAAAAGGATTTGTGAATGTATCTTGCCTGAAGCATCCAATATTACTTGAAAGCTTTTTAGCTTAACCTAAGCAATCTCTAACTCAACAGCAAAAAACGTGACTTTTTGGTTGGTGGTGGGGTATCCTATCAGATTCAGAAGCCTAAGAGTGAGATATGTGGCTGTGTAGGGTATAAATAAGGGATTGTTTTGTGATGCTGTTGTTATAGCTATGTTTTATAGATGTAAAAATAATATATACACTAGTTTAGACATTTTAAATTCAAAATATTTTATTTTTTTTTTCTTTAAGGTTTTGGATTCAAGAAAGAAAGAAATCAAAAGTTAAGGTGTTGAAAATAATACACTTCTAATGGCATTCCCATATCTGATTCGTCGCTTATTTAGACGGAAACGGTTTTTTGGATTGATTGCTGGTGTAGGGTTGATTTTTCTCTTATATCAGTTTTGGCTGAGCATTGAACTATCAAAACGAAGAAATCAAGTTTTAAAACATCAAAATATTGTTAGCACCAAACCATATCAAAAAGCTGATGCTGTAATTGACGTAATTAATGGAGGCATCCTGAATGGACAAAAAAAATACCAACAATCTAATTTACATAAGAAGAACTCTAATTTACCCCAACAGTCCATAGAGTTCCAAAAGAAATACAGTAAAGATTTAAATCAGGCTCAGCATTTGGAGCAAATGAACCACCCATTTGTTTTGGGTGTGCTGTCCAGCCAACAGAAGTTATATTTACCGAATCAGAAAGGAATGTTTCAGTGTATCCAAGACAAAACTCAGATACCTCTTGATCAGGTCAATGATGATTTCTGTGATTGTTTAGATGGTTCAGATGAACCAGGCACTTCAGCTTGTGTCAACAGTAGGTGAGTGACAATCCATTCAGAGCTTTTTTTATTATTATCCCTACAGATGGTAATCTGGTGTTATGAGAATTAATAAATTTGTTTCAAAGTTACAAAATGTTGAATCTCTATTTTAGTATCATGATAGTTTCTCAAGGACTATCATCAAAGAGCTCAAGTAATTATGGATGCTAAACTGTATATACATGTAAGAACAAGCAAAGTAACATAAAGCCACTCTGACCACTGAAGTAACCATAACTAACCAAAGTAATAAAAACAACAGTAAATGTAGCCTATTTAGAAATAAATAATTAATATTCCTTAACATATCATCATGCAAACGATTTCACAAAATTTTACCTCTAACCAAAAAACCTTCCATAACTTAAACCTGTTACCCTATTGAAGTTATTATTTTGAACCATTTCATTTTACCATTCAAATGCACCAGTAATAGTTGTTCAGTATGCTTAGGGATTCATTTGGACTTTTATATTTCATTTAAATTAAAAGTAGTTCTACCATATACTTATCCAATAAACATAAAAGAGATCAAAGTAACAGCACAGATCATATCATCAAGTAACTTTTTCCACAAGTTTATCCTTTAACTTAAACTTTCATATTATTCTATCATTACATTTTTTCAATCTATCCAAAATAGTGATCTCCTTCTTTTAATAAGCTACCCAAAACTTTCCTGTGTCCATATTTTAAAAAATTGTATTTGATATGTGATTATAAAAGGTTACATTTAGCTGGACTAATGCTTGGTTTTCTTTGAATAATTTGGAGTGACTTCAGTGGAAAAAGGGCCTTTTGATTTTCAGATCTCCATCTCTACAGTTAGAAATCTTATTTTCCAACATTTTGTGACTACCCACTTTACAATAATGTGTTTTTGTTTCAAATATTAAATTGTACATATCTTTCACAAGTCTTGTTTGCATTATTTTTTTACTGTTTAAATACCAAATACTATTTTTTCACACAAAAAATTGAAATCCATATGTTTAATGGCTATTAATCAAAACAGTTGAGGATTATTCACTTCTTGAAATAAATGTACTTAACAAATATAGATTAAATCTAAATCTCTGTTATAATATAAAGTATTTTATTTGCTTCCTAGATTTTATTGTACTTTTCAACCTATGCACCATGAAGGATCTTTGGTAATTGTGTCCAGCAGGGTTAACGATGGAATATGTGATTGTTGTGATGGTAGTGATGAGTGGCTCGGGAAGCAGCCTCCATTTCATGTACAAATTTCAGGTGTGATTTTGATAAATTATGTAATAATTATAAACCTTCAATTTTAGCACCATAGTCATATACAAAGTTTTGATTATGTTAATTCATAAAAACTAAACAACTGAGATGTGGCCTTTAGTCAGTTGGTAGTGGTTTATTGTGAGAAATCTGATTAATCTAAATCACCTGGTGTTAGTTTATAATTGTCAGTTTATCACCTAAAAATGAAATCGATAAATTTTAACCCTTTCCCTTCATTTTCTGAAACTTCTGAATTTTTTTTTTCACATTTTCTGACATTAATAATATTTTAAAATCAAAGTTTAGAATGACATTTCCTCATCTTCAAAAAAAAAAATGTTCTAAATGGCAATAGAATATGTCACATAGCAATTGATACATACAATGGTTAGTACTGGTCTATAACTCCATACATTGTAAGTTCAGAGATGGGTACATCTTTGCTCATGACATTAACCAACAATATGTTAGATAGTATATTAGATTTCCAATTCACAGAATAAGCAAAACTATTATGTATTGAACATTTATACATATGTTGATTGGTCTTGAACATTTTGGAGGTGCAAAGGGTAAAGGGAAATAATCACTTTATCCAGAGATATTCTTCCTTTTTAGTAAAACATCTCAGTTATTATAGTGCCAACTAAACTGAAAATTATATTATATTATTAAGGTGTAGGGAAATGATCGTTTGATCCAGATATATTCTTCCTTTTCATTAAAACATTTCAATTATTATAGTGCCAAAGAAACTGAAAATTATATTATATTATTAAGGTGTAGGGAAATGATCACTTAATCCAGATATATTTTTCCTTTTCATTAAAACATTTCAATTATTATAGTGCCAAAGAAACTGAAAATTATAGTTGTTGATTTTTTAAAAATATCAGTTATGTCTATATTACATTCCAACTCACAAAAACATCAGGATTAAGTCTAACATAACACAGTATGGTGTAGTTTTTCAATGTAGTATGAGAGTGAATGTAAGTAGTTTGTTACATACTTGTATGAGGTCTCAGAGATAAGTATTGAAGGGATTACATTTTTAGTAGGAAAATTACAAAATATAATCAGCCAGTTATTAGCAATTATTTTCTTATCAGCATATCTGTACTAAAATCAAATCTAATTTTCTCTGTTTACCTTATTTTAACTTGCATGTTTCCTTGCAAGACTTAAATGTAACAAGGATTAAATATGCATAAGAAATGACAAGCTCATTGTTATTTCTAGGATTACTAATAGTGGGATCCATATAGACCTTGCTGGCTTTTTAAACATTTTTTAAACTTTTGTACCAAATGCTTATGGGATCATGCAAAGAAAGTAACACAGACTTTTTCATCAAGATTCATATACTTCTGTGAGATTAAAATATTCAAAGGCAGAGAAAAATCAAAATCTAAGCACAAAAGCTCAAACATAACATTAACAGATCTTCTGAAATGTAATTCAAAATATAATAAGGATTACCTGAAACACAGTGAAATTACAGTTCAATTGCTTGTTTTATGTGCGTGGATATGCAGCCATTCTAAATGGTAGAGAAATCTGGATTTCAATATCTGATAAATGCATTGGATAAAAAAAAATGAGATTCCATCAAGAAAGTACCAGGAATGTATGAGATTGGAGTCTCTCATTTAAGGGCTGAATTAAATGGACTTGCCTTTTTTTTTACTCTCAACATAGCAAATGAATGCAAAAAGTGAAACTTAATGCCAAATGATAAATCCATTACAGTCTTAGAAGACATAACACAAGTCTTGGAACTAATTCTAGATTTTACAGAATCTCACAGTGGAGAAGAATATGTAGCACATGCATAGGGATATTCTGGAAATGAATGCTGACCAAGATCCAATTGGTTAAGCAGCTCAAACATAGCTTATCAGAAAACTTATATTCTTGGTACTCTATTAAAGGAGTGAAACAGTTTATACATGTTCTTTTCTGGATATTTTGTATATTCATGTCTTTAACTGTTTGACAATTTCTGCCATGTCTGTTTGGAAAAACTGATTTCCCAAGTTTAATTTCATAGTTTCATAACTTAATTCTTTCTTTGTTAAAAACTGAATTAGTAGAATCATCATAAGATTCTAACAAATTTAACACAAGTGAATTGATCAAATGTGTGGCAGTGGCACTGAAATAGTTATGTGACTAGTTTTTTGTTTGTTTGGGTATCATGACATGATTTGGATTTTCAAATTAATCTAAACATCTTTTATGAAAACTTCTTGTTTTTTGAAAATTTGTATTGTATTGTTTCTTCCAAACTCAGTGACTTGTACAGACAGTTGTCATACTGCTCAAGTACATGCATTTGATAAATGCTGAGGAACTGTACATATTTCATTTAATCAGCTGATAACCATGATTATAATGATACTTTACAGTTAATGGTTAATTATCATCCAACACTACAGTAAGTGTTGTAACAGAGAGAAACATAAGATTACTCAATGTGATGCTATATTTGGACTCCACTGGTACTGAATGGTATAAAATCAAGCAAGTAATTTGAGGGTTAGTATCTGAGCTCCTAAATCATGTAAAGTTAACAAGATTTACACACACACACACACACACACACACACACACACATATATCTGTTGGTGTAAAGAAACACATTTTCAGTTTCTATCAAATATGAGTAACATAAAACATGAACATATTTGTTTTTCTTTATTTTTCAAATTGAGGAAGATTAAATATAACAGGTCACTTCTGGTGAGGTTTAATCCTAGTCCTTTTCATAAATTCTCTTTGGAATCTTGTGGTAGTGAAATCCTTTTCACATTAATTTAATGAATTATAATCTTCATCTCTTTATTGAGCTGTGATTTTGCTGAGACTTTGTTTATATTTACTTCTCTTAAAAAATTAACAATAAATTTACTTATCAAAGATTAAATAAAGATTTTAAAAAATTTACTTATCAACCTGTGGTAAATCAAGTATATATGTTAATGCTAGACCATCTAATAGTTCAAAACTAGATCCTTATATTCAGAATAAGTATATAATCTTGGGTTTATTTGATGTATTTATTAGGAATGAAGACTGAGTAGGTAAAAATTGCGCTTAGGTAATTGTTAGATTTACTTGATATGAAGCACCTACTTAGTATTCAAAAGTTTATTTACAATTTATTTCAGAATTGAATCAACATCGTCTGGGAGTGTATCAAGTTCCATGTCAAAACCATTGCTCCAACAGATGAAGCAAGTATCTTAACTAAGTGTGGATTTTTCTTTATTTACCACAAACATGCTGTTATCTAAGGCTCATAAAGCAAGTCAGATCTCAGTGAGGTTTTAAAACTTGTTTTGCAGAATATGTCTTAAAAAGTGTGAATTTGTCTTTTGACACATTAAAAGAATGGGCTTATATATAGCCTGCATCTCCAGTTTATTTTCCACTACATCTTTACTTATAAATAGCAGTCTTAGAAAAAAGTGGAAAATACTTTAAATGTTACTGAACACTGTAAGCAGTTAATAACGAAGCTCTGTAGCCTCAAATGTTAATAATTTATTTTAAGTTTGTTTCATTCTTATGCAGCTTATGCATCTAAATTAGTTATTTCAACTTTTATGACTGAAATACCCATAAATATGTTTGTTTTCAATCTGAGTACACCACCTCTGTAGTAGGTTTAACAACACTGATAATTGTCATATGCCTTTTTACTCCTACATTTGACTCTGCCTTTAAGTTGCTGTTAAGTTTTGTGCAGAAAAAGTCACTGTCAAAGTGTGTTGTACTGAATGTGGACAGACAGCAAATGCAATGAAAAACAAACATATTAAATCATGGTTGATGAGAGATCTTGAGCAAACCAATCATAAAGGCTGACAGTATTTATATACTTATCTACTATCTTTTACTTATACATTATTAGTTGATTTCTCTGTTTAGTTTTACAAGCTGTTTATATCCTGGGGTATGAATACCATCAGCTGTTATGCAGTGACCAGAATATTAAAAAAAATATTTGAAATGGGTAAAAATTGTCTCATTTTAAGCTGCAAATTTAACATTTATTGAATATACAGAAATCTTTGAAAAATACTGTATTGTTATTGAACATGATGCTCAATGCCTCAATTTAAGAGATAAAAGTGTGTACTTTAAAATTTAAAGGCACCAACCTTAGGTACCAAAAATTGTTTTATCAACAAAGTTATGATTTTGTGAACCATAATTTCTGTGAACTGTTTTTTATAATAGATTTCTCTTAAGGCTCACAGTAAAGAAAATGCAAGACAAGTGTCACATTTGGAATGAAAAAAAAAAATATATATATATATATATTAATTAATGTTAATTGGAAGTACAGTTTAAATCAGTTTCAATAAACCAGGTAATTATCAGTAATACAGATTATCTTGAATAGGGTAGATCAGCAGTTTAAATTACAAAGTAGTGTCGGATCCTATCAGATTGACCAAAAAAGTGCAGTTGGATTTTAACATATGTTGAAAATAGTAAAATACTCTTGTGTACTTATTACTCATACCCCCACATGTTAAAACACACATGACTGATGACTGTAAATAAAATGAAAATTCACATATAAACAATGTTTTAAGCTAAATAGATGTTGAAATAGTTTGAAAATGTTCATTAGGTATCCCAAAAGATGCAGTTGTCAGTATAAATGTAACATGGATTGCAGTAGATGTTGAATATTTTTATCTACTACTAGTTACCACATGTTCTCATACAAAAACTGGCACACCTTCATTAGAACTTCCACATAAGATCGAATTGGACCACCTTTTTACATATTGATAGATAGATAGCCTGGACTCAGCATTTGTTAAATTCCGTAAGGTCGTGACAGGTTCTTGTCCAACTGCACCCCAACTGGGTAGAGTGATTACCAACAGGATCACAATTGTTAGCAGAGGACTACCATGGGGAAGTTGATGTTCAACTCTGTACCAGGTACCATGCTGGTAAAGTATAATGACCATCATGCTCTTTGAGCCAGGTGTGGACAATGGGAGCATTATGTATTGTTACATTGGAAGAGCCTTTTGTCTATCAGTAGTGCTTCATTCTCAAATTGGTAATAACATTTTTTAATTTTTGGAATAATAAATACATATAAAATGTGTAACTTGCACTGCTTGAATGGTTATTAAATAACATAGGACATCCTCTGAGCAAATGCACCCAAAATAAACTGATTTTTACATTTTAACCTTTAAAAAAATTAGTTACTTCCTGGACCTGCAATAAAATTACCCTCTCATCTTCAAAACTTGAAATAACATTCCAGAATATGTGTATATTGAAATGTAATATGATACCAATGTATGCTTATTCATGGAAACAGGTTTTTCAGCCACTAATAGCTTGATATTTAGACAATATACTTCTACACTGAGAAACAACCATTCCTAATAAAGAGTTAACTTTCCTCACAATTTTCCTTTGGCAGAGGTTATGAAATGAGACAATGTACTTGAAAGTATCAGTTCATGGGATCGGATAAATGTAATGCATGAAATGCACAATACTTGATGTAATTGACAAATTTCTCATTTTGTGATTCTAAATATTTTCTCAAGACAGATCAGCATTAGTCTGTATATTTTGGGAGGGCTTTTTTTTTCTCATTTGTAATTCTTTCATTTTTCATCACTTTCCATAATTCTTCATCATTTACTTGTTCTCACTTCTTTCATTGTTATGTTCAACCTTTTCCTGATGTTTTATACAATAGTAGTTTGCTTCTTTAGCCCTTTATTTATTTACGGTTGTCTTTTAACTTTGTCTCCAGTACTTTACCTTTGTATACTGATGTTTGGTAATCTGCTGTTACTTAAATTTAATTTTGCTAAGGCATGTTGCTTGTATTTTTTCTTGTTTAAATTTCATTTGTTCCATCTCCTCTTTAGTGGTTATCCAACTTTTATCTTCATAGACTGAATTATGATGGTTTAATTATTTTTACTAGCAATTATTTTCAATGTTTCTGAACATTGCCACAGTCACTGAGGTTGGCCAGTTTGTTCTTTTCATTACTGGTATCCTTTGTTTTCAGGTGTCTTCAACAGCAGAATAAAACACATTAGATGTTGCAGACTGCTTACTGTATTTCTGTGAGTAACTCATTTTTGATTTTCTTTTAAGATTCATTGGGGGAGGTGGCATTAGACTCTTGAAGAAGTAAGTATACACTTGATTGTTCTCATTTCCTGCATCTGTTTTGGTCAAATTGATTGGTACTTTTATCAAACTTAATGGTAGTTGAGTGTAAGAATATGTGTGTGTACCCAAATCATTATTTTACTCAGTGAGTCCTAGTTGTGTTATAAGTAGATAAGTTGCTTGTGTAATCACATAATATATTGTACGTGAAAGATATGACTAATGACCAGTATTAAGAAGAGTTATGTGTAAATGGATTACAAATTATACTAATACCTTTCTCTCTTTATTAAGCATATTTTGGAGTTAGGAATGAGAGCTGTGTTGACAAGCTGGTGACTGATCTAGTAAGGTGGACAAACCATGATGGTAGATGATCTGTGATGAACATTTTGACAAG
Organism: Limulus polyphemus; assembly: GCF_000517525.1. NCBI lineage: Eukaryota > Metazoa > Arthropoda > Merostomata > Xiphosura > Limulidae > Limulus > Limulus polyphemus. Next base: position 77,675 of record NW_013666709.1, on the reverse strand, counting down.
GTACAAAATGAACGAAGTGGAGACTTCTGTTCCTGTTCTTCCTTTGCTGGTATCTGCAATTTTTACAGTAACTACTACTCTATACTCAGCCATACCAATTCATTGGAGTGACCTGAACTCTCAGCCAGAAACTTTTTCAGTCTAACTCAAAACAATTGAGACTCTCTGCATTCTTCAGCATCACAAGAGGAGCCATAATTGGCTTGTGCTTATAAAAGTAATGTTTGAATGATCCTTTTTTGTATATTGAGTCATATTTACTAAGAACACACAGTTTAATGTCAAGTATTCAGAATTGTTTAGAGCCATAGCTTTTTTTCTACCAACACTGTGTGGTAATGTGTTGGTTTATTGTTGAAGAGGTTATCCTGAAGATGCAAGTTTTTCTTTGTTTTGTTTTCTTTCAAATGAAGAAATTTACTTAAGAAGAAATTCTGGACTTTTGAGCTGTGTAAAAAGAATTTCTTTTAGTTTTATATTGTAAGTAAAAATTCATCTGGCTATGAAATGCATTTGTAATTTTTTGAAAGATCTATCATTTTAATGATAAAATTGGTTGTTAGGTAACTGGTGATAAAAGTTCTTTTTATATGTACCTATAGAAAGAGACATCAAATAATATAGTATAAAATATTAATAATCTTAATAAGTTAAAATACAAATTACATCAATAAATGTTGGAAATATTCAGGTATGTTTGAGGCTTTCCTTAACTGTAATTATATTTTATGTTTAATATAGATACTTGAACTTTTCCTGTCTTGAGATTTATTATATGTGTTTAAGAAATGGTAATGCATAAATAGTGACATCTTTTATTGTTGCAACTATGGTGGAAGTTGCTTGGTATGTGAATTGTTTAAACTTGCATAGCAGAATCAGTTATATTATTGTAAATTGGGTATATTGTAAAGGGCTTGTATATTTACTAAGATAGCTTTATGGTTTTATATATTACATTTGATACTAGGATACAGTTGTTTTGAAATTAAATACATTTGTTAGCATAGAGCGTGAACAGTTTCTAGTCTTTTGTGTAGTGTTGTATTTTGCCTAGCAGCTCCACTGTAATTTTAGTTTGATGTTTTATTTGTTGTTTTGTAGTAATTATCAAAAACAGATTACAAACTTAGCCATTGATTTTTTTTTTTTCACTTGAGAAAGTTGTATGTGGTTATTAGGCAGCTGTAGAATATGTACAATTCATTTCAAAAAATGTTAATAGTTTAGATAGAAAAATATTTGACAATTTAGATGTTTAAAAGACTATGGAATAGCTGGCCATTTAATTTTTATATTCTATGTGAGATAAGTTCTAGAATTAAAAAGAAAAAAGAACTAAATTAGGCTGTAAACAATGACCTTTAAAGTTTGCTGTACAGTGTGGAAAATCCTAGGTGATGATTTATAATTTCTGTTGTTCTTTCTGGCAACTCTTCCAGTGGCTTAGCAGTAAGTTTGAAGGTTTATGTCACTAAAAACTGGGTTTCTATACTTGTGATGTACACAGCACAGATAACCCATTGTGTAACTTTGCAATTATCAACAAACAAACATTCTGACAATAAACATATACAGTTGAAGAATGAAGTGAGAGATCATTGTGGATCACTTGGATAATCACTGTGTAATTGATAGATAGCACTCGGCATAACCGTAAGAAGGATATTTTTGTCTGGCCAACTTACTAGCTTCTGTAACTAGGTTTTTTTGTTTATTTTATTTTTTAATAAAGGAATCCCATTGGTTGTTATTTGTTTATGAGAAATAATTTGGTAAAGTTACTCACAAGTAAATATTTGCTAATTTAATATTTTTCCTTTTTTTGTGTGTAACTCTCCAATCATTTTGTGATACTTGTTGTACTCCATACCTTAATACAGATAATGCTTTGCTACTACAGCATTATACTCCATTGAGTTAGTCTACCATGCATTACTGGTCCTGAGCAGAGGAGATCCCTTAACAACTTGTAGTACAATATTACCTTCTCGCTGAACTCCAGAGAAAACTTACGTGTATCTTGAAGCAAGAAACACAGCATTCTAGAAATTATGGTCGTGGAGAATATGTTTCCATGGGAAAAGTATTATGGATAGCCAAAGTATCAGCAGAGAGTTGATTACAAGTTTAGCTGGAATTTCTGTGGTGGAGGATCAAGAGAGGACTTAGGACAGTGGTTTCCATACTTTTTTTCAGACATCTTAAATCTGCATGATCCCATCTATTAAAAGACGTACGTGAATTGGCCCATTTAGTTTTGTTTGCTACATATGAATTTTTGTCCACCAAACTCGGGACCACAGACTTCTGCATATATGAATGTCACTGAGCTGTTGCTGCCAACTGAGAGTATAAATAATATCTTAACTAAATATGTTGGGTCCTCTGACATAGTCAACCTGATGCCCATGCAACATAGAAAGTGTCTATAGTTACAGGAAACAAAATAGTTTGGTGGATTTGATTATCAGAAACTGCTAATCAATATTGCATTTGCTTAGCATTTTTTTAACATTCACCATTTTAACACATTATGGCAACTAAATCCAGCATTAAAAGTCTTAACTCTTTGTAAAGACATCCACTAATGAAAAATAGGTAAATGGTATGTTTTTATTTTAATAACACTTTTATTTTACTTCAAACCCCAATATTTAATTGTACCATACGTAGCATTTCATGAACAAAATAGTTCCTGGTATATAAAGTAAAACTGCAAGAAATACCAAATACCTTAGCTGTTCCAAAATAATGCAACAATCAATTAACCAGAGAAAGATATGAGTTGAAGATATTGTAACTTAACAAGGTTGCCACCAATCGTTTTTCAAGTTAATCTAGTTTATTTCTTTCTTTTTTATGACTCTTCATCCTTCTCTTAACAGCATGATCTCCTTGGCTTTTTGAAAAAGAATATGTCTAGTTAATTTTCAGCAGTAAATACCCTCGTCACCATTGGCATCCTTTACTGTGCATATCTCGAGGTTTTTAGTGAGTTACATTAAAATTTAATGAAACTACTTTTTGTTTGTTCATGTTGTACCAATTAGTATAGCATAAAATCATAGCTAGTTATCCATATTTTAATAGTGTATAAGTTTTAATTTTATAAGGCAATATGAAAAAAAAGATCCTGAATTGCACCCAGTGCAGGAAATGTGACATTTTTTTGCTAGGCATCCCCTCTTTAAGTTATTTATCATCCACCCCACCCTCTTAGAAGTATGAAATTTAATGTAAATTACTGATTATAATGTTGTCATTGCTCAGATAAAGCATAATTTTCTTAATCTTCAATTTTTGTTTGGTTACAGAGCAATCAAATAGAAAATCGGACACCTCTTGCCACACCAACTCTTTCAGTATAAGCTTCATTCCCACTGGAAACACATCAACTAAATTGGATGAATTTGTGACAGCTATTGTAACGTAGTTAGAATGCCAGAAAATTTGTGATAGTTATGGGACATTGTCTGCTTTTAGCATGTTTTTATTCTATGTTCTTTGGTGCATTATTTAATTAAATTAAAATTATTTAGTGCACTACTACCATTAATATAAAAAAGTAGGATTAAGTGTTATCGACAACTGACAGCAAAAAAGGCCCAGGTAAGTAGTTTATTTATTGTTTTTTCATGTTTATTCTCTATTTATTTTTATAAAAGTAACTAAAATTTTAAAATAGGAAATTTTTTAGGTTAGTTTATGTAAAATAAATAATAATGATAATAAAATATATTTTCACAAGGTGTGCACACAAGCACCTTTAAGTAGTTCATGGGTAATGTAATTTGATAACATAATGTGAGCCGCATGTTCCCCAAGTGATTTACAACGTATATTATAATGGTGCGAATGGTAGAAGTAGAAGTAGTAGTTAGACACAGTTCAAAGGGCAATAAAAGTTGAGTATAAATAGATGTATGCTGTTATGAGTTTAAAGCTACTTAGGATAAACAAATGTAGTTTCTTGTTACAATTTGAAGTTATTCTAGAAAGAAAATAAATATAATTTAGACTTATTTCGATTTTTTTTAGTGGTCACGAGGTTGATGAATTTGTTCAGTCTTGTATAGAGTTAGCGTAGAGAAAATAACAGATAAGATACAAGGATTTACTGAAAAAACATTTTAAATGTATTTAGGAGATTTTAGAGATTACTCAAATGACATTTGAGGTAAAGAAAAGTATTTTTAATCTTAACATGAAGATCATTTGCATTCCGTGTGGTCAAAAAAGATTTGATATATTCACTTACAAATCTTTAGTAAAAATACTTCATTGAAAAACAGATTTTTTTGTGTGTCCAAATGACGTGTAATGTTTACTAAAAGTCTGCCAAATTTTGTGAAGATACACATACTGTATTAAAAGATAAGAGTATTAATACTACATACAAGTAAAAATGGTCACATGGTCAGCCCTTGGGACCGAGTCTGTATTGAGAGAGTTCGTAACCAGCTCAGTGCTAAATGTGTATTTGATATGTGCATGACAGTGTGAAAATACTCTATGTGCAACTTGGCAGGAATTTCCAAGAAATGAATATCAGCTTTGGTATATCAAACTGAAACATTTGGCACTTTCACTGTATTTGTGGTCTCGAAGACAATGTACAAGAGAAAGGAATGATTCGCACATTATGCTAAGCAAAGAGGAAAATGATTTCCAACTGGGGTTGTTTCGATTCGCAAATTGAGATGCAAGCCAGATGTTTTGTCCCAAGTTAAAATGCTATTGTGCTTTTTCTTTTCACTGCTAATCAGTATTGGCACAGCTAATAACATAATCAGAACTATTATGAGGCTTACTGTTACCATGCTTTGCTAGATGAGGCACCATACACTGTAATGAACTTGATGTTTGTTTTACTTTTTGCAATGTTAAGTACTAGAGGTACTTTTATATTTTGTAACTGAATTAGGATAACTATGTGATTTCCTGCTAGGGGCTGATGACTATCTTATCTGCTTGCATGTTTAGGTACTTTGTGCTATAGCTAGTCATAGTAACTTTCTTCTTACTGCTTTGTCTATTATTCACTTGTGTCTGATTCTTGCACTTCCTTTATAATCTTTAGTTTTTGAAATTGTTGAAAGTGTACTGAAGTTATCTTATAAATGAACATGGTAATTTATGTCTGCTTAATTACACTCCTTCACTTCATAAAAATAAAATACATTTTGGCTACAACCAACTCTTGTATAGATGTGTCCTCGGGATAATGGTGCATGTAGACAGGGATTAGCTTTGCCAGCTTTTAGATCCATGTCATAATGTCTTATCCAAAACAAGTTTTAATTTAATTGACCTTGACTGGAGAGAGAGCCCTATTTGTTTATGTTGTTAAAAGGGATTCCATTTCAGGCATGAATAGCTATAAGAAAAACATAACGATTTTTAAAGTGAGTTCTGAAAATGCATTTTAGATTGTCTCCAGCTTAGTGGAGCATGGTTAGATATCAGTTCTGAGGTAACATGCAAGGAAATTATGTATTATAGTTTTGGGATACAGGGATTACTGGAACAGTTACCACAAGTTAATTTAACCTCAAATAAATTATTTTTGTTGCTTAACTAGCGTGAATTCAATCGAGCATTGTGTCAAGTACACAAATTTATTTTATTGTTCATATCTGTCAGCCTTCTACTTAGAAAAGAAGATTCCTAATATCAGTTGTGGTTCACAGATCCAGTGAGGAATACTTTTTCTCATGTAATACGAGTCGACTTATTTTTAAGCAAATAAAATTTAAATTGAATGAATTTCTTTTGTTTTATAGCTTATTTCGACAGTTACACATCCAAATACCATTCATTTGATTTTTCTAAAAATAGTTTAAGTTCTTTTAAGTTTTATTTGACACGATTGCAGTAAAAATAAAACTTGAAGCATACCCAAACATAGTAATACATGTATAGTTAAACTGTAATTTCTCTCTTAATGTGGTAAACATGCCAGTTTCAGCTGTAGCTTATCAAAAAATAAGTAACTTTAATGTCTTTTGTCTACCACAGAAATACTTTGTTTTTGGTTTTTTTAAGAGCTGTAGAGTAGGTACAGTTTGAGATTTCATAACCTACTAAGATTTGTCCTTTAAACATTATAACCTATATGCACCATAAAACTTTTGAAAGCAACTTGTACTAGTAGCATTTTAACCTAGTTGATTTGAAGTATATTAATCAAAAGTTCTTTTTTTTTGGTCCTTGTTCAATTAATTTTTTCTTATTCCAGAATGAAGCATCATATTTCTTTGAAGTAATAAAACTAATTGGCTGTACTGTAGTAGAGTTTTAATATGCTACTATAACTCCACAAGGTCATAAGAATGATCTCTAAACACTTTTAGAAATTTTACATAACCAGAAGTATGGGTCTGTTTTAAAATAGTTGAGTAAAAATGGAATGGAATCATGGTGCACATGTTCAGAAATGGCACAAAATTGATGGGGTATATAGACTGGTGCACTGAACATGAAAATTTATTTAGAGCAATGCTTAGAGGGCAAATGAACAATGAGATAGTTTTTTTGTGTGAGGGAGAGAAGACTATCAGTAACATTGGTTTGGTTTTCATATTTATATAACCTAGTCTCATTTTGTAGTGTGGTATTCTATTTTACCTGTTTCCCTCAATTTTGACAAATAAATGTTCACTAAAGAACTGAGTTAATTGTCCTTTTTTTTTCTTCCATACGTATAATTTCATCAATGTGCTATTTCAAGAATTATTACAGTGATTGACCAATTCACCAAAAGTTCAATATCAGTATCATTTAAAGAAAAATCTTTACTCTTTGGCTGTTTTCAATATACTTCATACACTAAGTTTTTATGACTAATTTCATGCAAGATCATATACCAAAAAAAACGAACTCAATGTGATGAATGTTTATTTAAAAATAAAACAAGTTACAGTTTGTACATGACACAATAGACATTCTAACTAACTATCAGTTTAGCTGCTTCTTGCTTCTCATTAGATTTTACATCAACAAATATACACTTTTATTCTCAAAATTATCCAGCACAAACTCCTGTATAATATTTTCTGTCATTTAAATATATTTTGGATTTGGAACAAATTTATTTTTGTAACACAAGAAAAAAAATTTAAAATGTAAGTTTCAATGACTAAAAAGTATTATAATTATTCTCAACAAAATTACAATATCAAATATTTTAAGCACAAGGTAATTACCTTATAAGTTTGTTTAGTTTCAAAATAAATTCAACTCTTAATACTTTTTTAATCACAATAATGATAGTGTCCTGGTACTAGTGGCTGCCAACATTTCAGAAAGTAATTTCATTACTGTTTTAATCTAAATTTTACAAATGCCCACATGTGAGAAACACTAAGCAGCAAACTAACAAAACGATTTTTTTTAAAGATACAAATACATTCTGTTTGATAAAATATTTATCATAAAATTGTAGTGGTGCAAAGAAACAAGATATTCAGAATTTATGGTCTTTGAAAAATTACTATACAAAAAAGAAACCAAACACTGAATACCTATATAGACTTTCTAGGTACACAGAGAAGCTTTTTTTATATATAACAAAATACCCTATTTACAGAAGCAGGCAATAACATGGCTTTACAACAAGCATTTCTAAAAAATGTAATCCACTAAGATCACAATGACAATTTTTGGAGTATGCATTTTCCCCCTTCATAACATTATTTATCAATACAGTCATTATATCACCTGATTTTTTTAAAACTTTCAAGCAAACCTTTTGGCAAGATTAACTAAAATACAGATTATGACATAATAGCTTACTTATTTCAACAAACTAACACTAATTTTTCTAACCCTCCCCCTGTAGCATTTAATACATTATTCATGCTGTGCATT